>NW_020312195.1:0-47932 GCF_002999335.1 Cyclospora cayetanensis | reverse complement strand
GCTGCTGCTGCTGCTGCTGCTGCTGCTGCTGCTGCTGCTGCTGCTGCTGCTGCTGCTGCTGCTGCTGCTGCTGCTGCTGCTGCTGCTGCTGCTGCTGCTGCTGCTGCTGCTGCTGCTGCTGCTGCTGTCATTGCCGCTAAGAGGACTCCTAGGAGAGTGTCTGTGCGTGGCAGGCACGTCAGTGTCAGAGTCGCTTGGCGGCTTGCCGCTGCTGGGGGTTGCGGCAAGGGCAGCTGCCCCTTTGTTTTGCTGTGGCTGCATCCTTCGCAGTGTTTAAAGTCTGCAGCAGCTTCAGCTTCAGCTTCTGTTGTGGTAACTGCTGGCGTCTGTCCTGGCTAGCTGCAGAGCTCGCTGTTCAGCACAGCTGGCGGAGCGTCATTGATCAGAAAGAGTTGCAGAGATCGCCGCTGCGTCTGTAAGGGAGGGAGCACAACAAGAAGGCATGTTGTTTTGGCTGGTCAGCGGAGAGTCGCCGTGGGTTGCTTTCAGGCAGCGTTCTGCTGCAGCGAGTGCAACTGCTGCCCTCCGTAGCTGCGCTCAGCGCAGAGCAGCTGGTGCAGCTAGTGCAGGAGGCGCCAGCGGAGGCTATGAAGCGAGCAGGCTGCGGCAGCTGCGCAATTGGAGTTCAAGGCAGTGGAGCGCTCGCCACGTGGAAGGGAGGGAGGGGGAAGAGGGCGGAGGGAAGGGAAGGGTAGGGGTAAGGGGTAAGAGGAAAGCGCACAGACATGCATCTTCCATCTTTATATCCACAAGTTATGTTTTTTCAGTGCTTCAACCTGCACAGCGGGGAAGAGGAAGGGGAAAGGGGGGCCTCCTGGCCTTGCATGTGGGAAGGAGGGCGGAATGTGGAGGGGGGCCCCCCTGGGGGGCCCCCCAGGGGGGCCCCCGGGGACGAAAATCGATTGCTGCTAGCTATCACCTGTGCTGCTGCTGCTCATAATAAAGGAGGCTATTTTCTTCTTTTTAAGGAGGAAGAAACTGCAGAGGGCAGATCTCTTGGTCCTTTGAATTCCTTGACTGCTGGCTAAATTGCGCGATGTAGAAGCTCCTTCTTCGACGTTTTCCACCTGAGGCATATGCCTCGCCAGAAGACTCTCAAGAGAGGGAGGGAGGCGCGCTCCGTGAAGCTGTTCAATGCATCCAGACACCTCGACGAAAAAAAGTTGCAGAACACTACTAGCAGCAACAACAAGGGGGCAACCGCTGCAATCGTTGCCCCTTTGCCACTCAAGAAGAACCTCCATCCGACAAAATCTTCGCATTCCTTCAATGTTGTCAGCCGCCAAGGCAGCAGCAGCAGCAACACCTGCCGCTTTGGCTCGAAGTTGTGCTGCTGCTGTGCGTCATCATCGTCAGCGCGAGATTTTTCGCCAACTGCTTTTCAGCACCAATTGCAGCAATTGCAGCACTTGCAACAGCGATCGCAGCAATTGCAGCAGCAATCGCATCAGCAACAGCAACAGAAATTGCATCAGCAACAACAACAACAGCAATCGCATCAGCATTCGCAACAGCAATCGCATCAGCAACACCAACAGCAATTGCAGCAATTGCAACACCAACAGCAGTCGCATCCTTGTTGGCTGTTGTTGTTGCTGCTGCTGCGTGAGCGCATTGTCTAGCGGTACGAAGCTGTGGCAACTCGCAGCAACCGCAAGGGCTTCCACATGTCGCCCAGCTGCGGCATCTGCTTTCCAGCGTTTCTCTGACGCTCTGCCTTCGCTTCCCTGCTGTGCATCTGAGGACGAAGCAGCCTCATCAGGAGCAGCATCAACCTCCTCCTCCGCAGCTGCATCAGCTGCAGCGGCAGCTGCCCGTGTTCGGAATATAGCGCTAATGGCGCATATTGATGCTGGCAAAACAACGACGGGAGAGGCCTTGTTGCTGCTGGGAAGTCAGCTGATTACCAAGGGCGAAGTCGACGAAGGCACCACTGCACTAGACTTTCTCAGACAGGCACGCCTTTTGCATGCACATTACCCACCCACTTCTTTCAAGGCAACGGGTTTCTCTTCGAGAGGAGGCGCCTTGCTATCGCAGCTTCACCTCTCACGTTGCTTCCGCTGCTACTGAAGGGTCGTCGAGATCACTTTTGTCTGCAGTGCAGGAGGGGAAACAGACAGGGGGTGAAACTCCGCGTGTAAAGCTAGCTGCATAACCTGCCTTAAGACGTCGAGTTTGTTGGTCTACAGGAAAGGGAGAGAGGCATCACAATTCAAGCGGCTGCTTCGCGTCTTCACTGGCGCGAATTTGTCGTCTCCCTCATTGACACCCCAGGGTAATCATCATCTGCTTCCCCTGTCTTTGCTGTTGTCTTTGCTCTTACTTTTGTCTTTGCTCTTACTGTTGTCTTTGCTCTTACTGTTGTCTTTGCTCTTGTCTTTGCTCTTACTGTTGTCTTTGCTGTTGTCTTTGCAGTTGCCTTTGCTGTTACTATTGTCTTTGCTGTTGTCTTTGCTGTTGTCTTCGCTATTGCTGTTGTCTTCGCTATTGCTGTTGTCTTTGCTGTTGTCTTTGCTGTTGTCTTTGCTGTTGTCTTTGCTGTTGTCTTCGCTATTGCTGTTGTCTTTGCTGTTGTCTTTGCTGTTACTGTTGTCTTTGCTGTTGTCTTCGCTATTGCTGTTGTCTTCGCTATTGCTGTTGTCTTTGCTGTTGTCTTTGCTGTTTCTGTTGGCAGTCCCTGCATGTTTAAGGCTGTTCGCGCTTTCATATCTTGTCGTTTCGCCGCTCCTGCGTTGCAGCTGTCAATACAGCAACACTATTGTTTACGTGCAGCAGTTACTGGGGCTGTGCATGGACTGAGCTCTAAGTGCTACTGACGTGTGCTTCAGACACGTGGATTTTTCTATGGAGGTTGAGTTGTCTTTAGTTGCTGCCGACGGAGTTGTGGTGCTCCTAGACGGCACGCGAGGCGTGGAGGCGCAAACTGCAGCCATCTGGAGGATGCTGCAGCAACGCCACCATCCACAGCAGCAGCAACAACAAGAACAGCAGCAGAAGCAGCAGCCTGTGTTGGAGCGTATCCCGCGGCTGATCTTCGCAAACAAGATGGATCGTGAAGGGGCAGATATGGTAGGACTAGGCTGTTTCCGCCCCCGTTGTTGATGCGAGGGGGAAAACAAAACGGCTTGCCACTGCCGACACTGCTGAGCCTGCAAAGAAGGCAGCACCCTGTGCCGCTGCTGCTGCGCTTTGCGCTGCTGTTACCGTTGTTGTTGCTGTCGATACTGCTGCGGATGTGTTTAGGATGCGTGTCTGCAATCGGTAAAGCGCCGGCTGGGAGTGTGGCCCCTGCAGCTGAACGTAGCAGTTCGTCCTGCTGCTAGTACAAATGAGGCAGCAGGCGCAACAGCTGCAGCAAAGCCTCTGCTGCACCTTATAGACCTTACAGACCTATGCTGCCGCAGTTATTATTTGCATCCCCTTGGCAAAAGGAGGTTGCCGCTCGTTGTGAAGACGTCGCCACCTCCTGAGCTGCAGCACCTCGTGGATTTCCCTGCAGCAACAGCTCAAGTGACGGCAGATGCAGTTGCAAGCCTTGCCTTTACGGCAGATAGAAACCAAAGTGCAGCGCCTACTAAGACCTTCTCTTGGTGGCAGCAACCCGCGCTGCTACGCCAAGTGCTGCAAAGGCGGCAAGCACTCCTGGAGGACGTCAGTCTCCTTGATGAGACCTTTGAGGCTCTGTACAGCAGTTCTAGCAGCAACGGTAGCAACGACAGCATTAGCAGTAGCAGCAGTATCTGCAGTACTAGCAGCAGCAGCAACAGCATTAGCAGTAGCAACAGCAACAACAGCGTTACCACATATAGCAATAGCAGCAGCAATAATGGCATTAGCCCATGTAGCACTAGCAACAACAACTGCGCAACAACTGAGTTGTGGACAGCACTTCGGCGGATTGTTGCTTCCAATTCAGGTGTGCAGCTTTTCCAAGGTTGGAGTCGCTTCCCATGCACTAGGGTGCAAGTTTTTAATTACAACACACACTACCTAGTGTTGGTGTTGCTGTGTGTTTGATGCGCTTTCACAGCCGTTCCAGTGCTCTTTGGATCGGCGAGAGACACATGTGGTATTGAGCTGCTGCTGGATGCAGCAGCTGCTCTGCTGCCATCGCCTCTCGAGCAGCCGGCACCGCTGCGTTGCCTGGAGAGCTCCCCATCGTGTGTTGCTGCTTTCAATCGCGCCAAGCAGCAGCAGCAACAACAGCAGCACCAACAACAACGCAAGCGGCAGCAACAGCAGCATAAACGAAGCCAGCGAGGGGCTGCCTTGCCTCAGCAGCTGTCGCTGCAGCAGCAGCAACAACAGCAACAGCGCCTGCTGCAACAGCAGTCTCATGAAGGCTGTCTCTTTGCCCCAAGTAGTGCATCTATTGCTGCCGCTGCAACCGCCTCTAGCATCACAGCGGCAGCCATTGGCGCTGCAGCTGCAGCCTCAGCTCCTGTTGAATGCAGCGCAGAAACTCGACGGCCCTTAGTGGCAGCAGCTGTTGCTGCTGATGTGCTACTGCCGCATGCACTTGCAGCGGCTGCGGCCTTTAAGGTTCTTCCGGACGGTCGTGGCGGGCGTCTTGCGTATTGCAGAATCTTTGCAGGTACGTTCTCAACGCTGAAGCCGAAGTATGTTTCGCGTGAGCTTCTCCAGGTGCCTGCATGCGCCCTATTTCACTTTGTTTCGTCCTGCTGTTGCTGCTGCAGGTCGGCTTGAAGCTCCTTGCGTTCTTTTCAATTCGTCTCAGCGGCAGGTAGAGGTAGTTCAGCAGCTGCTTTTGCCAGCTGCTTCTGCGTTCACACCAACAGCGACAGCCGCTGCAGGAGACGTGGCCGTGCTGCAGGGGCTGCAGCATACGCAGGCAGGAGATACGCTGCATGCAGTTCCTGCTGGTGCTGCTGCAGTGCAGCAGCACCAGCCGCAGCCGGCAAGTGAACCTTTCGTCTTTCAGCTGCACTCGGGGCATGCGCGTGATCATATGGAAGGACCTGCAGCTTCTGCTGCTGCCCATGCTGGGAACAGGAGCAGCGACGCCGAAGTGCTTGCTACTGAAGCCTCTTTGCTTTCAGTTTTGCAGCGGCAACAGCACCGGCAGCAACAGCAGGTGCCAGTTTGCTTTTGTTCACTGGATTGCAGCAGCAGCAGTGAGGAGCAGCAGCTGCAGCAGGCACTAGAGTTGGTGCAGTTGCAGGATCCGTCTCTTCGTTTCACAAGGGGTGAAGGCGAGGCCTTCGTTTTGTGGGGGCGTGGCCAGTTGCAGCTCGAGCTCGTCCGAGACAGACTCCATACTGAGTTCGGTGTGTGCTGTTGATGATTCCGACGTTGCGTTAGCGGCTGCTTCTTCTGCTGCTGCCTTCTGCGGAGAAGGAGGCACCACCGATTCTGCATTTTTCGCGCATGGTCGTGCTGTGCTCTCTGCCATGTGTGTATGGGCGCTGGTGCAATGTGAGGGCATCGGCAGCCGGTAGAGCGACTGCTCATGGCGGCTCTTGATGTGCTGATCCTCAGTGTCACGTGTTCTTGGTTTTCCAGGCCTCAAGACGCATTTAGCGCCAGTTGAAATCGCATACAAGGAGCGCCTGTTGCAGCCTCTAAGTGGCACTCTTACTTGGCCCCCCCGAAGCGGTAGTAGCAGCAGCAACAGCAGCAGCACAAACAGGAGGGGGGTTGGGCGTAGCAGCAGCAGCAGCAGTGTAACCATTAGCGTAGAGCTGCGGCCGCTGCCTTTAGTTGCCCCAGAACTTCGTCTGGGATCGATGCTAAAGGGCGAGGCAGACCCTTCCCCTGCTGCTGTTGCGGCTGCAGTTGCTGCAGCAGCGGCACCTGCTGCCACGGCTGCAGCAGAAAGGGGTTTCCCTGAGTGCACGTTGCGCACACTTTGCTCTGGGGGGCCTCTAACGGCTCCAGGGGAGTCGGCAGATCGCCCTCTGGGAGGCCTCTCTAGCCAGTCCTCGACTTTTATGGTTATAGAGCCGAAGGCGCAGGAGCAGCTGCAGCAGCTGGACAGCAGCTGCAGCACTGGTGCCGCCGTCATGCAGGCGATAGAGACGGCGGCAGCAGCGGCCCTTGCAACTGGTCCTCTTCGCGCTTCGCCTCTCGACTGGGTGTCTGTACACCTCATGTCTCTAGAGGTCGAGGGCGACACCGCAGTTTCTGTCAACGCAGCCGCTGCTACTGCGCAGCTGCTGCGTTCCTTGCTGCGCCACGGACGCGCTATGAGTCACTCTGCCTCAGGAGAAGCAGCAAACCCCGCTGCAGCAGCAGAAGACTTCGTGTCTCTGGCGGAGCCCATCATGCACGTGGAGGTGCTGTTGCCTGCTGCATGTGTTGGCGCCGCTGCAACAGATCTCACGCAGCACAGAGAGGCACACGTCATCTCCATTACTGCGGCCCATAGCGCAGCTGACGCTGGAGCCTCCGATGAGGAGTCTGCTGAGTTTACACAAGACGCAGAACGCATCATGCAGCTAGACGCAATAGTACGGGTTGTGTGTGTGGTGCTCTTGCAGTTTTTGCTTTGCATGCTGCTGTGGCACTCTTTGCTGTAGCGCTTGCCCTGTCTCTCTACCCTTGCGGAGTCGGCAGCTGCTTTTTGTGCCTCCGTTGCTGTGTCCACCGTGGAATCGGTGAAGGCGTTGTTGCAAAGAACGATGCTGCTCTGCAGATACATCTACAATTACTGCCACAGCCGGGAGCTGCCTTTCCTTCCTTGCGCTGTTCGCTGCAGTTGCCGCTACGCTGCGCAGAGGGCTACGTGTCGAGTCTCTTAGGCGTCACTCGCGGTGCGTCACCATTTGGAGTGTATGCACACGCCTCCTTTCCCCCATGCAGATGCCGTCTGTCCAGCTCCCCCTTTCCCGTCCCCCCAGTCTGCTGTTTGTCCTGATGGGTGGCTTCTTCTATTTTGCTGCAGGAAGCGCGAACTGCCACTTGCGGCCATTAGGCTACGGTGAAGTCTCAGCGGCGACGCAACAGACACTCTTGAACAGTTGACCTCTCAAGAAACCCGCAGCAGCAACAACGCCAGTCGAAGCAACAACCGTCTTCATGACTGCAGCAGGGGCTGCGCTCCCTGCCGCGCATAGCCACATTGTGGGGGGGCTGCGGCTTCCCCGTTCTTTGCCGCTTACAACAAGGATTGTGGCGCAAAAGACGGATCTGATGCAGGCTTTTAGATTTGGCTGATGTATGGGGTGCGAGCAAAGGGGGTTGAATCCCTGTGTTCTGCACCCCTTATTCCGCATAGCGACTGCCTTGTCGCAGTCATGTGAGCCGCCTGCGGCAGCCCGAGACTAGGCAGCCAGCTGCTCGGGGGAGCTTGCTGCGGTGAAACTGAGAGTAATTAAATCCTTCATCCACCCGTGTACTCACGAGCCCGTTGCGCCTGACAGTACGCAGCGCTGCCTCTTCCATAGGCTTCCTTCAGGTCTATGAGGTCTTATGTCATGCTCTTCCCTGGATTCTCTTACTGCTACCGTAAATGGCTTTCCCCATGGTTTGTCGCCTAAGGAAATTCTTCCCTGCATCACGCAGGACTCCTCGTGTGTATTTGGCTGCCTATGTTGCGAGGCCTACTCCTATCTTCCCGGTGAGCGACTTCTCTCCAATTATGGCTACGTCGACACTTCTTAGCCAGCTAACTAGAAGTACATTATAGCTCCCAAGCCCTGCCCCTCCTTTCCGCGCGTCGCACGCTGCCTGCCGCCTTGCCCCTGCACCTCCACTCTCTCGCTCTTCCCCTCTTCTTCGCTTGCCGTACTAATTGCAAAGCATGGCCACATCAAAATGGCAAAACAACTGCACCAAGGGGGCGCGCTGCCAGCAGCCAACAACATGGCTGCCGCTCTCTCAACGCAGCCTCCACTCCCCCGCAGAGCAGCACCAGCTGCACTCCAGCACCCACCCCATAAACTGCGGCAGCTGCATAATTTTAGGCTTTAGGATCGCTCGCTGGACTACTTGTGTCCTTGCTAACACTGCTAACGCTGCCACCTCCAGGTCTAGGGGGGGGAGGCTTGGGTAATCTGGGCGCATGCAGACTAGGGCGAAGCTGCAACTTGGGAATGAGCACTTGCTGCTGCACCTGGTCCTGCTGTTGCTGCGAGACTTCTTCAGCCGCATCTGCGCAGGTGGCGCTCTCTAAGTGGCCGCCGCTAGTGAGGCGGGGATCGCTGCTGCCCCCCAACTTCCGTTTGTCTGTATCCTCCTGCTCCTTCCTGTCTTCGCGTGAGGGGGCTTCGCTGCGGGGAGTCTCGCCAGAGCGCTGCGAGGCGGAGGGCGCTGTTTCCTCGTACTGAGGAGTGGTTGTTTCGGTTGAGGCCCAATCCGGCAGAGGCACGCGCCCTACCCACTCCGCCTGTCCGTACACCTGAGACAAGGGCAGTTGCAGGGAGCTTCAGTCTGAAATAGAGAACACAGTCTGTCTGACGAAGGAAACCACCGCGAAAGCCCCTCCATACAGCTCTGCAAAGAAGCACAGCTGTTTGCATTTTGCACCAAAAGGCCAGAACACACCTGCAGCCCATGAAGCGTCGCATGCATCGAGGCTCCACACCAGGCACGAATGGCTGGAGGCACTGGAGGGACACCTAAAGAGGCAGTTTCCGCAAGGCGTGATAGACCCTTCTCCCGCTGCAAGGCGGCACTGCAGCAGCAGCAGCAGGAAGCACGGGCCATACACACATACACACATGCATATATGTATATATATACAATACACACACACACATATATATATACAATACACACATACACACATACATATATATATATATACAATACACACACACACACACAACACAGCAAAAGGGGCGTCCTGCTTCTGCGCAGTCGTTGCAGCAGCACTCTGACACGCCGAACCTGCCCACCGTGCTGGCAACAGCAGCAGCAACAGCAACAGCAGCAGCAACACCAACAACAAATACGACATGAGGCACGCTCGAGAGGCTGGACGGACTGCAGATCAGCAGACAGCCGCGTTGACAGGCCTCGCAGGGAAGAAAAACCTCCACAGAGGATAATATTCTGCACAGCCAAGCGGCGAGCTTCCGCTGGGCAGCTGTGTAGGGAGCTGCGCGCACATGTATATCATATGTACTTGGAATATGTATAGAGTTTGCATATAATCTATAAATATATACATGTATATATGCATATATATGCCTAGGTGGACACGGTCTCGCATCTAAACACACCCACAAGCGGCAGGCAAAAAACCACAGCCTTCCTGGTATATTAAACACATGCTCTAGACTGCAAAACAGGCGAGGAAGAAAGGATGGCCCCTCGTCTTACTCTGCACACTGCCAACGTGGCGGCTGGTGAGGCTGCTTCAGGCAGCCCACAACAACAGCAAGCCCGCAGAGAAGCAGCGGCTCAGCACAAGCAACAAACTAAAAAGGACTGGCAGCATTTGCAAGAAGGCTGCACCTGAGGATGAGGTCGACAAGCCCCTGTCCAACGTCCACGGCAGTTTCTTCCGGAGGGAGCGAACCTAGAAGAACCTCCACACATCTCCACCTGGGAAAAGGCACAAAGCAGCGACAGAGCGTTGCAGGCACCAGCAGATGCTCTTGCAGCAGCAGCAGCAGCGCGAGCAGACGTTCGGCGAGAGGATCTCTGAGGCTCTGGTGCTCATGCGCTGTGCCGCTGCAGAGAAGGCAGCACGCTCAGACAAGCGGCAGGAGGAACGCTGGGAAGAGCGGACGGCATGTGAATATCATCTCTACAAGGCAAACCTGTAGCAACAGCGGCAGTAAGAACAGCAGCAAGAAGAGCAGCAGCAAGAAGAGCAGCAGGAACAGTGGCGACAAGTACAGCAGCACGAACAGCAAGAGCAACAAGAACAGAAAGAGCAACAAGAACAGAAAGAGCAACAAGAACAGAAAGAACAACAAGAACAGAAAGAACAACAAGAACAGGAAGAACAGCAACACCAACAAGAGCAGCAGCAAGAAGAGCAGCAGGAAAAAGAGCAGCAGCAAGAAGAGCAGCAGCAAGAAGAGCAGCAGCAAGAAGAGCAGCAGCAAGAAGAGCAGCAGGAAAAAGAGCAGCAGCAAGAAGAGCAGCAAGAACAGTGGCGACAAGTACAGCAGCACGAACAGCAAGAGCAACACGAACAGAAAGAGCAACAAGAACAGAAAGAGCAACAAGAACAGAAAGAACAACAACAACAGGAAGAACAGCAACACCAAGAAGAGCAGCAGCAAGAAGAGCAGCAGCAAGAAGAGCAGCAACAACACCATTACCAACAAGAACACCACCAAGAAGTACAGAAAGAGCATCTGTACCTGAGCTCAGCAGGCACTGTAATTGCTGTGCCGTCTTTAGCAATGTACTGCAAAGACAGCGATGACTCGAACTTTAGCCGCTGGTCGTGGTGTGGCTGCTGTTGTCGGTATTCGCTTAGGTCGTATCGAACATAGAGAACTTTGACTGCCATGTCTTCCAGCTCCTCGAGATTCATATTCTTGAGCTGCAGCGACAGAGGACGTGAACGAGGCACGAGGCAGTGGGGGTGTCGATGGGCAGCGCGCGACAGCGTGGCGGCGGCTTCTACGGTAAGCAATTCGTGCAGCAGCACTTGGCTAGGGGAAAAGCTCGGCAGCAGGGAGGAGCAGTGTTGTATTTCGGCAGCCTCACCGCTCGTTTTTCTGCTGGCGTTGAGGCTGCTGCTTCCGTGAGGGCATGCTGCAGCTGCTGCAGAACAGCCGCGGCACCGCCGCTCGACACTCGAAGAGCGCAAGGCAGAGGCGTGCCAAAACACGTGGGCTGCACACGGCAGCTTGTGAATCTGAGACGCAAGAAACCCAGACAGGAGGGCACGGGGGAATGCAGCGCGCAGACACATGCATGCATGCATGCATGCATGCACCACGGGGTGCAGAGGCTTGCCTCTGAAACGCGGAAATGCAGACTGTTAGCTGGGAGAGAGAAGGGGGCATCTATGGCCTCCTCAGCGTACCCGATATCCACGACAAGGCCTGTGTCAACTCCGCAGGTGTATAGAGGCGCAACCAAGTCGGAGAGAAAGGATACGCCAGGCACCTGTGACACAAGGAGGCAATTAAGTGGAATAGTGTGCGTGAGAATTGAATGGTTCCTGCCTCCCAGCCCGACATCTCTAGAGGGTCTCTGTTGGACTCGCGGGAATTCATTTCTTGCACGAGGATGTTTCCACGAGGAGGCGAAAGCTTCATGGCCGTATTCCAAATAGATATATGTATGTATATGGTTACCTGGAAGTAGTTAAGAAGAAGCTCCGTGACTTTGTGCTTGAGATAGGGGGGAGTGAGGACTCCCTCCAGGAGCAGCACGGGTTTCTCGTAAGGCGATCTGGCAGCACAGCCTTTTAAGATGTCGCTTAGCCAAATTGCGAGCTGATACTCCATAAAGGACTCTTGAGGGAAGTTCGTGACGCTGACCATGTTGGTGGCGGGTGTGGTACTGCTACTCATACTGCTGCTGCTACTCGTATTGCTGCTGCTGCTGCCACCCGTGCTCCTGCCGGTAGGACTGCGTGCTCCGCCACTGCTTGTTGTTGCGTCTTGTTGCTGCGGGGGAGACAAGGCGCCTTCAGCCTCCGCTGGAGCTGTTGGCGCGACTTTGTCTGGTGTTGCAGCGCCGGTGTCGGCTTGTGCGCATTGAACTGCCCCCGCCGCAGGTAAAACAGGGAGTTTCGCGGGTCCATCCGCGTGCAGAAAGGGTGCTTGAACTACCATGTGCGGCACGGGAAGGCCTGCAAAGCCGACTCGCACGAAGCGACTCCCCAAGTGGAGCACGAGGGGTACAGTGCCACCGATCTTAGGGTCGTCTTCAGCACCCTCTCCGAAATCATCGCCGCTCCATTCGTAGGGATCCATCTCCGCGTAGTTTGTGCCGCTGGCTTGGCTCTAATTAAAGCGTGCACATGCAGCAGCGAGCCCACGCAGCGGCAGCAAGCCGTGGTTGCCGCTGCTTGTCCTCCAGCCGACGGTGTGGCTGTGGTCGGTGTTACTGTGGTTGCTGTTGCTGCTCTTATTGTGTTTTATGCGCCACAAGAGGCCATTTCAAAAGAAGCTTGGTAGGACCGCTGCTTCGCTAAGCTGGGAATCTTGTGTTTCGCCCTGCGTCGGGCACGTATACATCAAGCTTTGAGCTATAGAGGCCTCCTGCGAATCCGCAAAGGTCAAGAAAACAGATCCCTTCGGGTGGCAGCAAGCCCCTACAGTTTGAGTTTCATAATGCAGTTTTGGTGTTTCATGTCAAAGGTGCGCAATTCATGGATGGAGGGCCTGTGTTCTCTAAGGGGGCCCCTTATGGGGGCCCCCACGCCTTGCGCCCGACGTCCAGCCAAGTTGGAATGCATACACCTCGCAATGGCGTCAAAACACAGACATGCAAAACAAAGCGTATATTTTAAAAGAGCTTATTGCCTTCTACACCCAAAGGCTCTCCTCGCGCCACGAGTCAAACATTCGAGGGCGAGTCGCCTCATGCGTTCAGTGTGTTTGCTGCCAAATGCAATTTAGGGTTCGTATGTCTAGTGAACTCTCCTACAGAGACAAGATTTCCTTTCCCTTGAACTGAGGAACCTCTGAGACTCATGCATACGGAAGTAGTGTAGGGGGCTGAGCCACACGTTGGCACTTTAAACTGTACTTGTTACTCTATGTAAAACGTTGTGCAGAACCGAGTACTTACTCGGGATACGCGTACATCTTATTTATTCAGAGTGTGTAGCCTTAGGTCAACGCATCACGACGGAAAGCTGGGTGCTTTTTGCAAAATGTACCATCGAGCTCGCTGGAGAGGCTCAGCCTGGTTAGACAGTGTTGCACAACCTAGCGGCGCCTCTTCCCTAATGTCAGAAAACTAAGTGACTCGAGCGAAAATGCAAGAGGTCTTTTGAAAATCGTCCAAGAACTCTTGCTTAGGTTTGATTGAGTCTGGACTAAAATGCAGCCCTACGGAGACCTTCCATGAAGCGTCAGAGTTGGTGGCACCTGAATGGTTCGATGCAGCCGTTCCCCAATAATCCGCGCTGTGGAAGCAGTGGACTGTCCTGTTTCCCTATAACAGGTGTCCGTCTTTGCTCAAGCTATTTGGCAATTCAATAATATGGTTTCCGTTGGAAACAGGTTAAAAGCGGACCCCCTGGGGATGGAAGTAGGTGGTGCTACATCGCCTTTTGAGGCGGCAGAGGCCGGCCTGCAAGCTGCTATGAACGCACTTTCTGCCTACCTGGTAAATTGGCATATTTTCAGTCGACAAAGTATTAACACATACTTTGATGAGGTGATGCCAACGAACAGGGGAGACAACCGCAAGGAGGGACAAATCCTCAAAGATTTCATAAGCCAGTTGGAAGAGTACTCGTTTTCGTACCCTCCGAGTGAAGAGAACAAGTGCTGCTTGTGGCATGTCCAAGAGAGAGGGGCAGAATGATTACTGTGCCTTTGGGCGAGCTCTCACACAAGCCTTGCCTCATAGCTTTTATACACTGGTTATCTGAACGGCAAGCTTTGGGAAAGTTGAGGGCGCACTTAGCAGGAGAGTGTATCGATAGATAGGTATATATAAAAAGTATCAAACCTTGACTTGCAATTGCCACAACATAAAAGAACAGCTGATTTATCATTGCTCTTTCTCGGGTTTACAAGACGTGTCACTCCAGGTGGCCGCGGAAAAGGCAGCGACTCAGAAAGTCAACAGCCGGCACAAGAAAGCGTGCCTGAATGATGGAATGCCTAAGGCTTCAGAAGCAAACAAGCGCAACTCCTGCGTGTTTGGCTGAAGAGGAAGATGCAAATGAGAATATAGAATCTATGAATGTCAGGGGTGTGTCCACACGACCATAGCCACAGTCTAAGCGGATAAAAAAGGAAAGTCAGAGAAAACCCAATTTCTTTGCCTTTATAGACAGCCCCCAAAACGCACCTGCTTTATTGTGGGACATTTAGTCATATAATGCGGAGTTGCTAAGGCATGAGAAAAATCAAAGAATTTTAGCAAAAGACAAGAACCACGGATATCAAGGTGCATTGCAAGCAAAGAAGGCTTATCAGGGAAGCGGAATGCTTCCCACACAGGCTGGGGCAGTGAAGGGGGACGCAGAATACAGAGCCACAGCAAGGGCCTCACCACGGGTCAGTTCCCCGATGAGACAAGCTTGTCTTAATGCTCAATAATTGGTAGCGCTACATTAAAAACTGGATGTGAAGTGGATCTGTAATATGAAGAGATTGTGCAAAAGTGCAATCTGCCTGTTCACACGTTAGCACAGTCCTAAAAAAATAGGCCTGCTCACGGGCGGCAGAATGCAAGGACTGGCAAGAATACGGCAGTTTAAACCTAAGTTTAATCGGAACCGTCTCTTGGTAGCATGCTCCCTGACTGTTGTGCTGGAATCAAGCACCAGGAAGCCATGCCATCTTATCCATATCATAGGTGAACTTGTGGAAGGCGGTTGCGGCCAAAGCTGCACGTTGTGGTTAGTGTGCCGGAAGGCGCTACACAAGATTATTTCCTGCTTCACCCAACAACGATAATTTCGGCTATCATAAGTGGGGTGGAGTTAGTCCCTGAACAAGTTAGGGGAGGGTCGGAGTGCTGGCGGCACAATAGCAGAGTAGGTTATATGCATGCGCTCCGCTCCAGTGGCCCTTCACCCGGTTCTTTATTGAGAATTACGGTTAAAGATTCACCAAAAAGCAGCCAAAATGAACAAAGATCAAGAGGAAGCTTGCAGCTGTGCTAAACAACTACAAGCCGCCAGCAAGTTTCCCACTTGCGAGTCGTCAACCGCACCGCATGAAGCTAACCCCTAGCTCAGCCGCCAAGCTCTATTGCATTGTATCCAAAGCTTGCACACCATACGAATGTAAAGAAGACTGACTAGCATGCCAATGGCTTGCTTAAAATTGCTTTAAAACGACAGAAAGCAGGAATTGACCACCGCTCGTGGCATGACCGGGTGGCAGTACCAAATCAGGGCAGAGGGCAGCGCCTTAGCGTCAACTGGAAACCCTCAAAGTGGATTACTGTAAAGCAAGGCTTCCAGAGGCCACGTAATGGCGAATTACAAAGGAAACAGGCGTACCGACAGTCTACTGGACACTTGTCTTTACGCGCGCCTTTTCATAAATCCCCGCCTTTCCTGTTAGCAGGCACTAAGCCACTCACGCTTGCATTCGCAAAATCGAGTATAGCTATTCGCGGAAGGACTTCATAATGCTAAGGGCTAAGGCTAAACTGTAGTGGCAAAAGACTTCGGATTTGTTGAGCACATTAACGAAGGTCGCATGGGTGGCTACATACACAACGCCTTGGCTTCCAGCCAAATCGTTCAAGTGCATTTACAGTACCTAGAGCGTACACTTCAGATTTTGCAAGACAAGCAGTGGTATTTAAAGGTGCGCAAGTGTCCACATATTATTCGGACGATTGTATTGAGCAGATTCTGTGCTTCAACTGCAGGGATTGAGTCAACTGGAAAAAATAAAGCAACGAAGGGGTCGCCCCTACCTTTACGCACCGACAAGCACACTGCGAGCGTCCACAAAATTGCAGCTTGCTCCTGAAATTTCATTCATGAATGTGTGCGGATCGCTACTCCCATAAATACCCTACTTAAGTAAACGCAGTGCAAGACCTTGATAAAGGGAGCTGATGCGCCAGCAGGGACGCTTATCGGCTGCCTTTCAACTCTTCGGTACTTGCACTGTCATACTGTGGGTATCATTTCTTCCTAGTAACCGAAGTTGCAGAAGCATTCAGAGGTGCGCTTCATCATCAAACAAGCTAAGAATTTTTACGATCAGCAAATTATTGGCTGGATTTCAGCATTGTTTCACCGAGGACGACCAGCTGGGCCGTGAGAGGGAATTCGAACTCGGTGCCGTCTAATAAGGTGCGCAAAAGTGCCGGCACTATTTTTATAGGTGCCAAGTCACTGTCCAAACTAATTCTTAGGTGCACCTTGCGGAAAGTCTAGGACAGTGCTTATCTCATCGTTGTTCGTTGGCTTGGACGCCTCTTTCAGTAGACCTCACATTGAACACCCTTCATAAGAATCACCAGGCTGTACGAGGTGCACTAGAAGGCGAACAGATGAAGATGTGTGAGGCCGGTTGGCTACGACCATTGGACATTTTCCCATGGATCAATACTTTTGATAACTCTACCGGGACAATCTAACAGAGAGCGCCTGCGAATAAATCTGCGTGTAGTTCCGAGCAACACTCATAAAGGTAACGAAGCTATTTCAGGCAGAATACGCGTGTGATAAAGGCAATTACAACGAAAGGAGATAAATGACGTCCCAATAACTTGATTTATTACGGTACATCAATATTGGAATTCCTAAAGAAACTTCAATACTCCCCGAGCTCTTTGCGAACTTTGCCGCGAAGGCAAGTGATCCGTGTGGAGGCGGGGGATCGACAAAGACGGATTATAGGACTGCGAAACAGCGATGGGATACTAGCTTATAGTTTCTTAGTTTTCAGGTGAGAAGTGCCCACGTTAAAGGATGACGAAGGGGTGGTCGTGGTCTGCGTTGCCTGCGCGAGGACTCGAGGGACTGCTTGGTTAGCAATGCTCGTTGCTATGGACGACATTCCTCCCGTTTCGTTGGAGTTGCCTTTCGCCAACGCATATTCTGCCTAAAGTAACTTCGTTAGCTTCATGATTATTGCTCAAAACTACACTCATCTTTGTGCGCAGGCGCTCTCCTTTAGCTTGTCTCTATGTTTTTCCTTATGCCTCTTTTGCGGCTTTGAAATCGACTATGCTGCACGCGTTTGGAATAATTACGTGCATATATTGGTCTTTACAACGCTGAAGTACTGCTGAAGTAGTGTATATTTTGATTGGCAGTGTATAATTTACTTGCCTCCTGCTTTCGCGCGCGCAAAAGTGGGCGTACTCAGTGCGGCACTTCAATGGACGCAATCCACCACGCAGCTACTGTCATGTTAATTTAGTTCCTCGTAAACCCCTTAAGTATTACCCAGATGGTCTTCTTGTCCTTGTTAGCCTCGACGGCCACCTTATGCGTCTCCCTTCTGGACGGCGGAGCTCATGATAGTGCAACTACCGACAGAAATACAAATGGCAAGTTTGGAAGCTCTATCTTGCATTGCCTATTGGAACGCTTACGCAACCTCGTGCGTATAAAGAAGCGTAGATATGGCGTGTCGCTCATTTTGTCGACTAGTATGTGTGCCTCTCCTCCCACCAATTTTGCTTTAGCGGTTGATGCACACATTGCTCTTCTCATCTGCGCTTTTTACGCGTGTCTGCCTGCCTGGTCATTGGCGATAGGCCGCCAACTCTTCTGAAGTCCTGCATACAGGTCCGAAACTCATGTGCAATTTTTACTTAAAGGGATAAAGATGTAGCGGGATACGCCACATTGAAACACTGTCAAGTCTCATAATGTCCTAGCTGAATTATTGTAGTAAGACGCGTGATTTGTCCATTTAAATCCCATGTTTCTTTGCATAGTACTGTTAGCGAGACACAATCAAATGCAAAGTTGTGTGCTTGTGCCCTAGATGATATGTGCAACTAGCTGTAAACGCTAGGATGGAGTGCTGAGAGGGTGCAGCTAGGCGTATCGCGGCTGTCCCCCCTTCCTCATACCGAAGCCTCTGACAAACGCTCGCAGGCGAAAGAAAATGTTTTGTGCTCATTACTTCTCTGTAAGCTTGTAGCGAGTTTGAATTTGACTATCAACCTACGAGACCACATCCGCAGCGTACAGCGCAAACCTTGGCTCATACTGCCAACTCCCATCCAATGTGCAATGTCACTTTACCATATATCCAGGCTACTTTCATTGAGAACGCATTGCAGTTCTTATGTCGTGCTGGGCTGTTAGCCACATTAGAAATCCAACCCATGAAGAGGAGAGAGAAACGTGTATCCCCTTCACAGAGCAATCGATCCTCCCCTTTTGGTGGTTCTAAATTGCTCTCTTACTCGACTAGCCCCTCCTTCTATAGAATTTCGATGTTGGCCCTTGTAAATTTCTTGACTTCCCCTCTTGCGCCCCTTAGGAAGTGCGCTTGGAATGATGCAAGTCGTAAGTTGTGCATAGCTGGCTTTGAGTTGGCAGGGTTGTGCCACCTCCTCGTCTTCCCAATGAGACTGATGAGCATTTCTTGGATAAACAAGCCTTAATTAGATGCCTGTTTTATATTTAATGTCATGTGCTCTTCTGAGTTGTGCTTCCTGTAGTGCTGCGGGGCCCTGTAGCCTCGCTACAGCGAGCCGCCATTAAGGCAGCGACAGACAGGAGGAAGAAGCCCTAGCTAGTGCCGGCTAGCGGTGTAACTTGAGTTGTTATGTTGCTAATTTTGGGGTTAAAGTAAGGCCAGCAAAAGGAAAGGCAGAATTACGTTCTCCCTGGCAGTTCGCCCCATTTGAGCTACCTGCCGGCGGGGTCTGTAGGCGACCACTGCAACTTGGTTTGGCGGGATTTCCTGGGCACCTCTTGCAGAAATAATTGCACCTCTTTGTTTGTGGGGAATGAAATTCAATGGATTCTGGAATTCATTTGTATCGAGACCCTCTGCAAGTGCTGCCAACATTGATTCGGATTTACTAGATCGTCTGCGCAACGACTCGCCCATAGTATCGGAGGGGCCACCCCCGTCCGACACTCTAAATGCTACTGCTTGCCTAATGTATGTTTTCTGCCTCGATTTCTTCTTCCTGGTGCTTTCAAAGCCTTTTTCATGCAGCCAACACTTCAGACACATGTCTCAAACCACCTGCTAGGACGACTTCTCAACTCGAGGCCAGCTGTGGCGCCGCTGTCGGGGTGGAGGCGCTGTCCCTGCCAGTGTCGAAGTAGTTCCTTTCTTCCCACATTTCTCGGATACTGGTTCATGAAACCTTTTCAGTCTTCCCGAAAGGGCTGCAAGGCTAGAGCTCAACATCAGCGGACGCTCAACATTCCTCCACCGTAGAGTGGCAGCACCGGCAACGCTTGCATGGTCAACAGCATCGACGGAAGTTCGGACTCATAGGGCTTCCGTGCTCCTTCTTCGTACATCTGCTCAAAGAGAGTCCATCCTAAAGTCTTGGACTTGTGAAGCGTTGCCTTAATCACTTTGTTGGGTCCTGCACGACACCAGCGAGGCAAACGGCCATTGCAGACCCCTCTGCTGGAGCGACTGCAGCAACTGTACCTGCTGCAGCGGATCCAGCAAAATCAATGTACGTGACAGGAATCCTGCGAATATAATCCTTGCCCTGTTTCACTTCGACCCTCCAACTCGAAAAGGGGCAGTCTTTTCGTGCTGGCCAAAGGAGCAGCATCAGAAGCAGCAGCACTACCACCATCAGCAGCAGCCTTACCACCACCACCACCAGCAGCATCAGCAGCAGATACGACAACTGTATTGGCACCGTCGATTACACCAGCATCCGGAGGCGCAGCCGCAGCAGCGTGGGGTAACCTTGTGAGTTGCAATGGAAGGTTCAGAAGGGGCCAAGATGCCCTCTGGTATTTCAGTCAAGGCTGTTCCTCCGGGAGCAGCAAAAGCTCCCCCTGCTTCTGCGGCAGCACCTAAGGCGGGCCTGCAGCCGGCTACACCTGTACAGGCAGTCGGGGTGGCTCCCCGTGCGGTGCCTTCTGGCAAAGAAAACGCTCCTGAAGCAGGAGCGCAGGGAGAAAGCAGCCATCCAGACGAGAAAGGAAGCGGCGGAAGCCCGCCGAATCCTTGCATTCGCGTCCTCTTTCTTCATAGGTAGAAGCAAGCCCCTTTTGACGTAGTTGCACTTTCTCTCCTGCAGTTCCTGCCAAACTCTTATTTGCCACATACGTATATGTGGAACAAAAAAAACAGACGGTGCCCCTTGCTTCCAGCTCTCATATATATATAGCAATAGCTATAGATCTATCTATAGATATATATGTATCCATATTATTATCTATGGATAGATATCTATCTACATATATATATATATATGTATATACCTTCCGCACGAGTCTGATTGTCTAGAATGGGTCACCTGTTTGGTCGCGTCTGCCAGTCCTTTAGACGGCGTGTAGTTCGGTGAGCATGTGCGTGTGTTCATGCCGTTCTCCCTGTTTGCATCGTGCTGCCTGCCAAGAGCTCCTTCTCTTGCAGGACGGGGGGGCGCACCCCTTGATCTTAGGACGTATCTTCCTCCCTCTGTCATCAGTAGCCTGTGTTGTTGCTGCTGCTGTTGCGCTGGGACCCCTTTTTATACCTGCATCCCTCTCTTCGCTCCCCTATTTCTAGACGTTCCTCTCGCTGTTGTGTGTCTTTCAGTCTCGAGCTCTCGGACGATGCGGCAAAGGTGGGACTCTTACAGGAAGCCTTTGGTAAAGCTGCTGTTTTCGCTCCTCGCCTTGGTGCCAGGAGGACCCTTGCCTTGTTCGGTCTGGGGTTTGTCCTTGTAGCCTTGCTCATGTGTGCCGTCGTGATCGTCACATTCCGCATGGCGAACTTCCTGGCGGGCATAATGGCACTCAGTGCGTTCATTCTGATATGCCTCCTCGCCTTCTTTCTTGCGTGGAGAGGCGTGACACAGCTCGTGATGAGGCATGCAGTCCTGCAAGCAGAAAGCGCTTTCAACTCCTTCAAGCCAAACGTAATCGTGGCGCCAGCCTACGGAGCCGTAGTGGCTCTTCAAATGGATATTCCCAAAGTTCCCCTGGTCAGTGAGGCGCTTTGGCAGAAGAGGATGCAGCACTGCGTGGGAAGGAGGGAGGGGATAGAGCAGTATCCGTGCATCTAGAAATATGCACACCCCTGATGGCGCACATACACGTAGAGACAGAGAGAGGAGAACGGAGGAATGAGAATCAAAGACAGAGGGACAGAGAGAGAGAGCGGCAAACAGAGACAGTGCGAGAGAAAGAGAGAGAGAGAGCAAGGGAGGCAAGGAGAGAGAGAGACAGAGACAGACAGAGACAGAGAAAATAATTAACGTGAAGAGTTCTGCAGTTTAGCAGCCTTTTCTTTCCAGCCTCTGGTTGCAAAATTGTAGCTTTCTTGTGCACCGTAGACCTTTGCGTGTTTCACCGTTCAACCGACGCCTTGCGTCTATTGCCAGCACGCGCCCCCTCATTCCGTCCTTCATCCTTCCTTTTAACCTGTGTCGCGTATTTTTCGATGCCTTGTACGGTCTCCGTTCCAGCGGTGCCTCTGCCCCTGCTTCCTCCCCTGAGCTAAGCCCTCTCCTCAAGCATTTATCTGGTGTTGTGCTTGGCCTTTTGCGTGTCGCTCCTTCTGGCGCTCGTAGGTGTTGTTAAGTCCGGCGCAGGACGTCTATTACCGCTACATGCATTTGCGACCGCTCGTTTCTATCGCCGAGTACCCCTACTGCATTCTGATCAGCGGCAGTAAAGACACTCAGGTCCCTCTTGATGACGCTATCCGTTTGGTCGAAACCGCAGAATTCGGAAGATGCAGGCTTGAGGTCGTTGACGATGACCATTCATATAGGACCCTCAAGGTTGAAGACTTCAGGTCCGTTAAATAACAACCCAAAACCCCCTTTCCTCATACAGTGCTTGAGCCTACTGGCGGAGCAGGGCGATACGGGATACAAGTATGGTGGGTGGCCAGCGCTTCCTGCCAGGCCTTGTCACGTGCTAGATGCCTCTCACCATTTCTCATTTGTGATTCAAAACAGCGTCGCCGGCACCAACAGTCCCCTCTAATCTACTGCGCGCTCCTTTAATTCGTGTCGCTGTGTGTCTCTGTGTGTGTGTGTTTGTGTGTTTGTGTGTCTGTACTGGCCCCTGTCTCTCTCTCTTCCCTTTTGCCGGGCGTCCGGTGAAATGCAGGACTTGGGTTGAGGAGGCCTTTCAAAAGGGCGCTGAGGTGGTTCGAAGTGAAGCCGCCAAGGGCAACAAATACTTTGATGCTTCGCTTTTCGAGCCTCAAGAAGTGACCCCCGTCGCTGCGCAAGAAGGCGAAGCGGCCACATCCGTCTGAACGTTAGGGCGCCGTTTACTGGAATTTCGCAGAAACAGGGGCAACACCCCCGTCTGACGTCCGGCGTATTCACCCCACCACAATGCACACCCTATAGTAAACTTTTTTCGAGTTCACTGTGATTTTTACACGCATCGATTTCTGCTTCGTTCGCGCTTTCGAGACCAATGTTGCTCTCGCATGGGCACCGCGTCCCAGCACAGTTCATAGTACCTTACTAGCCGCCTTTTCACTGCTGCTGCCACAGCGCATCAGATAGCATCGGGAGAGGAAAGGAATGCAAAGGCTACCTCAAGAGGCCGCAGCGTCAGTTGTGCACTGCTCTTGCGTCCTCTCAACAAAACACAGTCAAAGCAAAACGAAACTTAGCTGGAGAGAGGTCTCCGAAATGTATGCAGAGAGTGTGTTTTCTTTTTGTACCCCCGCTGGTTGTGGAGGAATTCGGGAGGCACAAGAAACGTCTAGCAGGAGGATGATTCTTAATTCTGTTTGATTCTATCTTCTGGATCCTCTCCCCCCTTGTCAGTCTGTCTTTCACATTCACAATGGTCTCCCCGCGTCAAGTGCTTTTCAAAACAATGCCGTTCTTATGGGGGTGGGCCCTTACTGGTCCCGAGACAGAGGCCGCTTCACCCCCACAGCCCACAGCCTTGCAGAATGCATCTCCTGCCGACTTCTCTAAGACAATTTTCTAAACTGGTCGTGCACTGTACCCGCCACCAAGCTGCCATGCCAGCTTCACGACTACGTGGGTAGTACTGCGCTGCTGCGGTCCCCCTACAGTAATTTGAGCTAGGCTCTCTATGTGCGCCCTTACGAAGAGCACTTCCTCTATAGCCCGCAGAGGATTTAAACCATGAAAGGGACTACTACCAAGGGCACACATGCTCACAAAAATGAGTCCAGGATGCACGCGAAGAGCGCGCAGAGATGCAGGCCACGCAGAGGTCCCTCTGCACAGGTGAACATGCGCAAAGCGAGGCGCTTCCCTCATCAGCGCATTCCTGGGGGCACGGCGTGCAGATATTTGTATCTACACGCTTTAACGGTCTCAGGTATTTGGCCTTTGGTGGCGAGCTCTGAACACTTGCTTTCGATCCTCCGCGCAATTCCAAGAAACACATCTCCGTGGTTTTCGTGCAGGCGCCCTTTGTCACGAAAAATGCATCAGCGGATCAGCGCATTGCTTTAACAGAAACACCTCACGAAAGCATTTTGGGGTTTTTTGCTTACTCCGTAAAAATAAAGGCGTGCTCTTTCCGCGCTGAGCTTCAGGCACAGTCAGTGCCGTTAGGAGGGACCCTCTGGGGCGCTAAAGGCCCTCAAGCTAGCAAGGGCAAATGCCAAGTTTGGTCATCTCGACGGATCCCTTACCCCTGGCTAGCAGAGTCGGGGATGCATCCCCTACCGCCAAAGCTGGGTAACCCTCTAGCTTGCCAGCAGCCTTGCTTCCTGGCAACTCAAGCGAAGCACCCAGGCTCCGAGCGCTTGGGGTATTCCTGGTGCTGCCCTGTTGCAAAGAAGCACTTTTTTACAAAAGCCAGGCCCTCACAACCAGATTGCTGCCCTGTTAGGATGGCCTTTTACAGGTAGCTGATCGCATCGCCAGCGGTAAAGGGTTGCTGGCTAGTTGTAGGGCACCCGAAGTTACCTGATAGATTTGTGGCTAATAAGCCTCTGGGTTTGCTGAAAATTCGAGCTCAGAAGAAACAATACATGCGCGAGACGTGGCAGAAGGCGACAACTCAGGCACGGGCCCGTGGGCCACCCCAAGAGGCCTCGGAGGGTAGCCCGCTGAGCTACACTCGATTACTTTCCACCACACCTGTTAAATTTAATAAGCTTTTGGCATAGAATTGCTTAGTTGCTTGGTCTGTCCGTACATCTTGTTTCTCTCAGAGTAGGGTTAGCTGAACGCAACGAAACGCAGAGTTGGGTGCATGTGCGCTAGAAGGTGCTTGGTGCGCTTCGCTGTGAAGGATAGTGTTCTTGTAGAGGGCAGCCAGGCGCACCATAGCGGCCCCTTTCTCTCATATCGGAGGTCTGAGGGGTGCAGCTGGAAAGCACGCACTCTCTCTTGCGAATATTTTTGTGAGTCTATGAACAAGCACCTCCCTTTAGAGATCTCAGAGCAAGCGCTACCTCAGAGTGTGGCTCAGCATCCATTTAACAAAGCCCCCCAGTTTTGCATTGGTACCTTGGAGTCTGGGCAGGAGGCCGCGCGTAATGCCCTATGTAGTTGACCCAACCATACATTATAGCATCTTGGCTACACGCTTAAGTTGGGAATTTTTAAGTAACTGACTAGTGGTTGTGCACTGCTCTTATATGACACTTGTTAGAGAGTAGGTATGGCTAAATACTACAAAAGTGAACGCTGCATGTCCAGCTGCGTGGCAGCCCGAGCATCAGCTTGCTCTCCCTCTCGCCTCATTGGGGAACGCTGCATGGGAATGCTACCAGAAAGTGGAGGGAGAGGCCTCCTTTGAAGAGAGATGAATGCTGTGGAATCTTATATCGAGCTTTGTATCGAGCTTGGGGCTAATGGAGAGTCCCTGAGTGAAGACGGGAGGAGCGCCACAGCCTGTCCACTATGTGAGGCAGGAGGACTGCATGCATGATGTAACAAAAGCGGCATTCTTGGGGCCATCTAGCCTCTAACCTAAGGTACTCTTTGCCGCATAAAATAATTTTTCGGTTAAGCCCCCGCACGAAGAAAATCGCATTCTTCGAGGAAAACTGCGGCCAACTACCTTCAAAGCGAATAGCGACCACATTGAGCCTGGGAGCATTGCAAACGTCGCAAGAGTGTACCAAGCCCCATTTGTCTTTCAAAGAAACAAGCATTCACTGTAGCAGATTAAGGCCCTCATCGCAGAGGCGCAGCTCAACTGCTGCCCTCGTGCATTCCAGGTGCAAAACCTGCACACTGTGCATCCTCCGACCCCCCATTTCTATCTCTTTGCATCCTTTTTGCTTTTGATACAGTGGATGCATTTCTGAGTACGAAAGAACTATGAGTGTGTGCGTGAATTCGGGAGAACCCATGAGGGGGCCCCCAAGGGGGGCCCCCGAGGGGGCCCCCTCGGGTGTAGGGGGAACCCTCGCCAGAGGGGCCCTCCCTTTCCTTCAGATTGTCACCATCCCCAGTGCCTTCCAAAACGTTTACTTTTCCAGAATGATACAGGGGCTGCTTTAAGGCGGCTGCTGTTGCTGCAGCAGCAACAGCAGCAGCAGCAACGTAAGCAGCGACTGCCCTCCGCAAAGCGTTCCCAGTGTGCCTGAGTCTCTCACCAGCACCAAGTTGCTCTTCTTGAAGCTGCTACCACAAACGGAAAGCAGCAATACGTTCTCGGACTGCAGATTCTGGAGCAAGAGCAGCATCAGCCTGAGCATCGACCATGGTGTTTTACGAGCTGCACATACTGCTCTCGCGTCGGGTGGGGAGGGCAGAGTTACAGCAGCTGCTGCAGCAGCAACAGCAGATCATTGCGAAGCATCACGGCAGCCTTTTGGAAGTAAGGGATCTTGGATTCAGAGAGACTGCCTTCAGGTAATGCCAGGTGCAATTCTTATTACACGCTTGCTGCCGTTCGGACTGCTCATGATTCCTCCACTGATGCAGCTGCAAAGTTGGCTGGTGCGCACAACACAGCCTTCAGGGCTGACGAGATGTATTCAGCAGCCGCGCCTCTCTGCAGCAGCATGGGACGAAGTCGGCGGCTGCAGATGCATACTGCTGCCGCTACCACTGCTGATATTCCTGCGACACAGAATCAAGAAGGCGCGTGAATCTCCCGCTTACTTTGGTCGAGTTGTCGCCATCGCTTTTGGTGCGAAGCCGACAGCGGTTGCAGAACTGGATGCTGCTCTACAGGTATGTATGTGTGTGTGTATGTATGTTTTTTTGCGTATATGTTGTTTTTTGTGTGTAATTGTGCGCTTTTTTTGTGTGCTTGTGCGAGCACGCAAAAATCTGCAAGCACGAAAGTAGAGAGGATAGCGTAAAATCATGGTGCTGCATGCGTTTCCTGCTCTGCGCCCCTCTGGAATCGGCTGCTCGTGAACCCCTGTGCTGCTGCGCAGGCAACAGGAGGAGTCTTACGTCACACGACGCAGAAGCTTCGCTATCGCAGCAATTTCCTGACATATAATTGCTACAAACATCGCCCCGAGGTGAACTAGCAGCATGCGGTGTTGCGGCAGTCGCCACATAGCCGTGGCGAGGGCAGCACAGTTGCTGCTAGGATTGCACTGAACTGCTGTTGGGGTGGACTTAAGAGGCGATCGGTTCCAGAAGGCCCTTGAGCCAGCTAGCTAGCTAGCTCGCCGGTAGAATCACCCAAAGGGAGGTGGCTTCCCTGGTCGGTAAAAAGCGGCAAGGTATACATACAGCCCCTCTGCTGCCTAGGAGCTTCCAGCCCGTCAACCGACAATGGCAGAGAAGGAGAGACAGACAGAGAGCGAGAGGGCAAGCAAGCGAGATTGCGCTCCTGCCACGCCGCCTTCCCGCGTATGCAGCAGCGGAGGTCAGGGGCCTTGTCAATTGCTTTCTAACAAACCGATTTGCACTGCCTCGTGTGGGCAACTCGAGTAGGAACACCCCTAAACTCCCTTGCAGCCTTGCCAAACAACACCCCACTAAGCAACTGCACGTAGGAGTTTCCTACAGCCGCCGGCCGCTGCGCAGGCAAGTGCTGTATTCCTCTAAGCTGCCACAATTCCGCTGCACAGCTACCGACCGCTTCTGCGGGCAAGCCCTTTACGCTGCATGCAGACAGATGCATGCAGCAACGACCTGCGAATGCACACTGTATATACGCTGGCTGCAAATTCGCACCGCAGCAGCAGGGAGCCCCTGCGCCTAGCTTCGTCTTGCGGCAAAGCGTTAGAAGAACGAATGCGTGTGCTGCAGCAACTGGCTGCGCGTTACATAGCTCTTGCGGATCACTACGCACTGCAGATGGTAGCTAGCTAGCTAGGCAGCACTGCAGCTGGTAGCTAGCTCACTGCGCACCACTGCAGCTGGTAGCTAGCTCACTGCGCAGCACTGCAGCTGGTAGCTAGCTAGCTCACTGCGCAGCACTGCAGCTGGTAGCTAGCTCACTGCGCAGCACTGCAGCTGGTAGCTAGCTCACTACGCAGCACTGCAGCTGGTAGCTAGCTCACTGCGCAGCACTGCAGCTGGTAGCTAGCTAGCTCACTGCGCAGCACTGCAGCTGGTAGCTAGCTCACTGCGCAGCACTGCAGATGGTAGCTAGCTAGCTACGCAGCACTGCAGCTGGTAGCTAGCTCACTGCGCAGCACTGCAGCTGGTAGCTAGCTCACTAGGCAGCACTGCAGCTGGTAGCTAGCTAGCTCACTGCGCAGCACTGCAGCTGGTAGCTAGCTAGCTCACTGCGCAGCACTGCAGCTGGTAGCTAGCTAGCTCACTGCGCAGCACTGCAGCTGGTAGCTAGCTAGCTGGGCACCACTGCAGCTAGCAATTTTGTGTAGAAGGAATTGCCGTCTAAGGCCTCCAGGAGTAGCGCGAGTCTCTGTGCTACCTGTGGGC
This sequence comes from Cyclospora cayetanensis, assembly GCF_002999335.1. Taxonomy (NCBI): domain Eukaryota; phylum Apicomplexa; class Conoidasida; order Eucoccidiorida; family Eimeriidae; genus Cyclospora; species Cyclospora cayetanensis. The sequence continues at coordinate 20,422 of NW_020312195.1, read as the reverse complement.
ACGCAGTGGCGGCGCACGGCACCGCCTGTAGCTGCTGGTGCTGCTGTTGGTTGCTGTAGCAGCTGTGGTGACACTCTTCAGCCACGCGTGCTGCTGCTGCTGCAGCACGTGGATTGTCATGAATGTCTTCCTCCCCAGTCCCTGGCAGTGCTGCAGCAGCAGCTTTCGCAAGGCAAACAACTGCCACACCAGCGCGCCGCGCGTTGAAGTGGATTGCTGCAGCAAAAGACAAGCAGTGGAATCTTCACGAGCTTCCAGAGGCCTCGCTTTGCCAAGCTTCTTACCTGTAGGAAGTGCATGCTGCTGATCGCCCGCCGTGAGCAGCACACTGCAGCAGCACACTGCAGCAGCACACTGCGGCAGCACCCTGCAGCAGCACACTGCAGCAGCACACTGCGGCAGCACCCTGCGGCAAGACGGAAGACGGCGAGAGTCTTTCTGTGGAGAAGCCTCGGCACAACACCAGTCAGCACTTACCCTCTACAGTCTGCATGCATCTCCGTATCGTGGCAGTGGCAGCCGATCCTAGGACTGGCTGCAGCCTCAGCTGCTGCATGCGCTCCCTCGGGCTGCTGTGGCTGCTGCTGTCGAAGCGCTCGAGGGAGCGGCGGGGAGTTCGAGGCGTCTGCGACGCACTCCTGCATGCTTCTTGCTCCTGCTGCGATTCTTGCTGCTCTGCAGCATCAGGCACCGAGAAGTCTACCATGAGGGGATCGTTTTGCTGCAGCAGCAACAAAGGCTGCTGCTGCAGTCCTGCAGCAGCCGTTGCACGCCGCAAGACATGCAGCAACTGCAAAGGTGCTCTCAGCAAAGTGAGAATGTGTGATGCTGCGGCAGCATTTAAGGCGAAACTCAGGGGTGAAGAGGGGATGACACCTGCTGCAGCTGCTTCTGCTGCTGCAGTGACCCCACCAACACCACTCGCGGCTGCTGCTGCTGCTGCTGCTGCCGCTGCTGCATCCGATTCGGCAGCCGCTGCTGCCTCTGGAGACAAAGGAACGAGCAGCACAGCCAGCAGCAAAAGCAGGTGCTGCACATGCCGCGCAGCAAGCTCCTCCGTGCTGCTGCACTGCAGCAGCAGCCGCAGCAGCGGCGCCTCCGTTGCGTAGATACACTGACCCGCATATGCATGCATCCCGTGCAGCAGGTGCAGCAGCTCGTGCCTAGCTGATAGCACTCTTCCATAGAACTGAGCGAGGACTGCGCTGCTGGCAGCGCCGCTGAAGCCTCGCCGCTGCTGCTGGAATGCAGCAGCCAACACAGGGGAAACTTCCGGGAGGTGCTCAGACACCAGAGCAGCTCGCCGCAGCTCCAAGGTGAATGCAAGAATCGCTGAAGCAGCTGCAAGGGCCTGTTCAGGCAGAATAGTCGGAATGCCAGCTCGAAGGTTCCTCTGCTTTAGCTGCGGCAGGAGAAGAAACTCATAACGCAAGGCAGATGCAAGACAGGAGACTCTCCCTCGTGTCTTCCCCTCACCTCCCTCCACCCCGCATGAGTGCGAGCACTCTACCATATACATGCAGGCAGCACCAGCCGAACACACAAACGCCCCCGAAAGAACAGCAGCAGCAGCATCGGCGTCAGCAACAGCAGCAACAGCGGCAAAACAAATGCGGCTAAGGGATGCTTCACGGACCTGCATGCAGGAGAAGGAGAGCGTTCTTTGGGAAGCCGTCTTGAGGATTTCTGGAGCTTCCTCTAGGGAGATCACGATTTCGCTGAGTGCTGCATGCTGCCGCTGCAGTGAAAAGAGATCCGCATACAGAGCGGCATACCCCGCCCTTACCCCTGCTGTCAAACTGCTACTCCTGTTGCTCTGCTTCCCCCTCCTGCTGTCGTGGACAGATTCAGAATCGCCACTTACATCCCGTAGCACTGCGCGCATGCGGGTGTGCAACTGCCACGCAACGCCTTCGTTATGCCCTGGCAATGCTGCTGCCGCAGGCTGCTGCGTTCTGCTGAGGGAGTCTTTCCCCTGTTGCTGTTGCTGCTGCTGGCAAGCCGTCTGAGGACCCTCCAGTGCCTTCAACAGCTGCCGCTTGCTCTCGGTAATACCGCTGCTGCTGCTGCTGCTGCTGCTGCTCGCAAATGCTTCCTGAAGCAAACTGTTGAGCAAAAGAGGATCGACGTGTGCCAGAGGGGCGTCTGCCCTCCCGTAGAGAAGCCGCAGCACCGGCAGCAGCCAAGGCTCAACCTGCACGAAAAGAGGAGGTGTCTACACACGTAAGAGCAGCAATAAGACGCGCTCGCTGTAGCAGTAGCAGCAGCAAGAGCAGCAGCCTTAACGGGGAGTGTCCGACTCTCTAGAGTGGTGGCATGAGCCTTAGACCGCATTCACTCAGGGGCAGAGAAAAGGGGGAAAGACGCAAAAGAGGCAGCAACAACAACAGCTGTTGTACCTGCAGTGAGAAGAGCGCGCGCAGTGCTGAGATCCGCTCAAGAGCAAAGCCTTGCTGCAGCGTCTCGAGCAGCAAAAGATGCCGTCCACTCGTTCTCAGCTGCCGAAGAGGCATCACAAGCAAGTGCTGCAGCTGCAGAGTTGTAGGCACGAGCTCCAGCTGCTGCAGGATTGCCTTCTGCGCTTCCGATCTCGCCTCTCGATGCGCCACGTGCTGCTGTCGAGAACTCCGAGGAGAGGCGTCTGCCTTAGCCAGCAAGAACGCGCATGCAGCGGCATCTTCTGCTTCGCTTTCGCTGCCGCTCGTGCAGCGTTTGAGGCTGCTGCTGCAGGTGTCGGCCTCCTCTGCAGCGAGCGCAAGACGCGAATGCCCCCCTGCCTCGAGCACTGCATTTACAGCACGCGTTGCGTGCTGCTGCCGCTGCTTCTGCCGTCGCAATTCGCAACATGGAATCGAATGCCAACTCCGAAAATGCTCGTAGATCTGCTGCAAAAAGTCTGTCAGCAACACAAGCTCAGAAGTGCTGCTGCTACTGCTGTTGCTGCTGCTGGGGCCCTTTGTGTCAAATGCTGCTGCCTCTGCAGCACGCCGCTGCTGTGCTTGCTGCTGCTGCTGCCTTGCTTGCTGCTGCTGCTGCCTTGCTTGCTGCTGTTGCTGCTCAGCCTTTGCGAGCTCTAAAAGCGCAGCAGTGATGTTCAAGCAGAAGCCGTCTTCTCCACCTGCAACATCCACTGCGGCTGCTGCAGCAGCCGTGTATGGACAGTCGTTCAGCAGCAGCTGCAGCTCTTGCTGCTGCTGCTGCTCTCCCCTCGACCCCCCTGCATCTCGCCGCAGCGTTCCAGCTGCATCTCGCAAGGCTGCAGCCACTGCCACTGCATTTCCAGTGACTGCCGCGTCACACAGACACTGCCGCAAGACACCCCACCAGCAGCTGCTGCTGCGTACGAAGCCTGCCGCGGCTGCAGTCGCATCTGCGCAGGGAAACTCCTGCTGCCCGTCCAAGCTTTTCCCGCAACACAGCAGCAAGTCCACATGCTTCAGCAGGGGGGCTGACGCATGCAGCAGCAGGAAGCGAAGGAGCTTTTGCTGCACCAGATCGCCGCGCAGTTCCGCGTGCTGCAGCCGCTGCAGCAGCAGCCGCAAAAGCGCCCCCGTGACTGCCGACGCGTCGAGTGGACATGTCTTGCTGCTGCAGTCGGATGCCGCCGCGTTGAGAGCAGCCTCTAGAATCTCCGCCGTCTCCGTCCAGCAGCTCAGTCCTCCGCTGAGCTGCTGCTGCAGCCACAACAGCGTGGGGGGACGAGTGGAGGGGGAGGCGTGTCGCGCTGCGCTCCCTGCCTCGCTCAGACAAGGCAGCGGAGGGAGAGGCCCCTCAGTCGCCAAGGCTGCCGTTGCTGCAGAAGGCTGCAGCGCGTCGTATGTGTCGCATGCAGATCCCCACTCCTCATGAAGCGCTTGCAACTGCAGCAGCCGGATGTGCTGCAGCTGCGCCGTCCACTGCCGCTCCAGCAGCTGCACAGCAAAAAGAAAAGCCTCAAGACTGCGACTCCAAGGACCTTGTGCAGGGCGTAGCTGCTGCTCCAACCACCGACCCCACCCCCCCTTCGTCGCCTCCTGCTGCTGCTGCTGAGGCTGCTGTTGCCGAGGCTGATCGAGCAGCAACTCCGCCAAAGAACGCGGCAACAAGCCATGTTGCTGCCGCTCGGTAGCCGCTGCTGCAGCGGCCGCTGCAGCAGCGGCTGCATGCGTTGCCACGCCTATAGGGACGGGCTCCCGGCGCAAGCGCCCTTGCTGCTGCTGCTGCTGCTGCTGCTGCTGCTGCTGCTGCTGCTGCTTCTGCTGCTGCTGCTGCTTCTGCTGGTGCAGTTGCTCCTGCAACGCCTGCAGCGACGTACCAGCAGCAAATGCGCGGCTTAGCAGCAAATGCAGCAGGAGGACTGCCGAAGCTCCTGCGAGGAAGGCACCCACCGCATTCTTGAGGGCACCAGCTGAGAGATGCAGCAGCCGCAGGCAGCCATTTATCTGCAGCACTTGAGGCAGCTCGCCGCTGTTGCTCCTGAAGCTGCACAACGGTCGTACACGCTGCAGTAGCGGACTGCCATCGCCAGCTCCCAGTGCCACAAGCAGCCGCTCAATCACCCACGCCTCGCTAACCTGCAGCAAGCAAGCAACACCATCACAATCACCATCATCAAGAGGAAAATCGGCAAAGGCAGGTGCATCCTCCCGTGAGAAGCGCAAAGAAAACGCAGAAAAGACACCGAGCAGAAAACACGCAACGTGCAAAGCCCTTTTGCTACCGCTGTCGCAAGAAACACCAGCACGCGGCAATGCAGGCCAGCCAGCTAGCCAGCTAGCCAGACAGCCAGACAGACAGCTAGCCAGACAGACAGAGACACCCCCAGTATGAAAACAGCAACTTGAACTTCCCGTACAAGGCGATGGCGGCTCTGAGTGCTGCTGTCAGAGATGGAGCTAACTACGCGAAAAGGGGGAGGAGCAAGCTGCCCTGCTCCTATAGTCGCTTCGCTGCTGCTGCTGCTGCTGCTGTTGCTGTTGCCGATCTGCGGCTCCAATTGCTGCACGCAAAAACACATAAATCTTTTGGCCTCGCACCCACTAACAGCTGCAGTATCAGCAGTAGTAGTAGTATCAGTATCAGCAGCAGTAGTAGTATCAGTATCAGCAGTATCAGTATCAGCAGTAGTAGTATCAGTATCAGCAGTATCAGTATCAGCAGCAGTAGTAGTATCAGTATCAGCAGTATCAGTATCAGCAGCAGTATTAGTATCAGCAGTATCAGTATCAGCAGCAGTAGTAGTATCAGTATCAGCAGTATCAGTATCAGCAGCAGTAGTAGTATCAGTATCAGCAGCAGTAGTAGTATCAGTATCAGCAGTATCAGTATCAGCAGCAGTATTAGTATCAGCAGTATCAGTATCAGCAGCAGTAGTAGTATCAGTATCAGCAGCAGTAGTAGTATCAGTATCAGCAGCAGTATCAGTATCAGCAGCAGTAGTAGTATCAGTATCAGCAGCAGTAGTAGTATCAGTATCAGCAGCAGTAGTAGTATCAGTATCAGCAGTATCAGTATCAGCAGTATAAGTATTAGTATCAGCAGTATCAATATCAGTATCAGCAGTATCAGTATCAGCAGTATCAATATCAGTATCAGCAGTATCAGTATCAGCAGTATCAGTATCCGCAGTATCAGTATCAGTATCAGTAGTATCAGTATCAGCAGTATCAGTATCAGCAGTATCAGTACCGTCACCACCAAGACTACCCCCCTACCTCTAATATCATTTTTTCGAGACGCATGAGATCTGGCCCTTGCTGCTGCTGCTCTTGGTGCTTCCAAGAGAGATGCTGGATAGCCATTCTGTGGAAGCGGCGCGCCTGCTGACTCTCTACTAGCTGTTGCTGCTGTTGTAGTACCTGCACAAGCCGTTGCTGCTGCTCCTCCTGCTGCTGCTGCTGCATCTCGCTCTTTGGTGCAACGCCTATCCGAAGGGACAAGGATAAAAGACTAGCTGCTTCCTGCTGCTGCACGCATGCACCGTCGCTACTCTCGCTGCTGCAGCTGCTGCTGCGGTGACTGCTTCTCGCGCTGCTGCTGCTGCGGCTGACGCTGGGAGAAAGCATATACTCCTGAGACTGCTGATGCATCAGCTGTAGCAGCTCTGCCCTGGCCGCTGCCTCCTGCCTCTGCTGCTCCTCGGCAGCAGCAGCAGCACGCTGAAAGAGAGGGACAGACAGAGACAGAGAGAGAGAGATAGCGAAAAAAACAAAGAGGATCTCCACAAACCGCAATCGTTTAAACCCCCTAAGAGGCTGATGCATGCTCTTAGTCAGGTCGCCTACCCCGACAGTAACAGCAATAGCAATAGCAGTAGCAATAGCAACAGCAACAGCAATAGCAATAGCAACAGCAATAGCAACAGCAATAGCAACAGCAACAGCAATAGCAGTAGCAACAGCAACAGCAGCAGCAACAGCAGTAGCAACAGCAGTAGCAATAGCAATAGCAGTAGCAACAGCAGTAGCAATAGCAACAGCAATAGCAATAGCAACAGCAGTAGCAACAGCAGTAGCAACAGCAGTAGCAACAGCAATAGCAATAGCAACAGCAACAGCAATAGCAGCAGCAACAGCAATAGCAACAGCAATAGCAACAGCAGTAGCAACAGCAATAGCAGTAGCAACAGCAATAGCAACAGCAGTAGCAATAGCAATAGCAACAGCAACAGCAATAGCAACAGCAATAGCAATAGCAGTAGCAACAGCAATAGCAACAGCAGTAGCAATAGCAATAGCAATAGCAACAGCAATAGCAACAGCAATAGCAACAGCAATAGCAATAGCAACAGCAACAGCAATAGCAATAGCAATAGCAATAGCAACAGCAGTAGCAACAGCAATAGCAACAGCAGTAGCAATAGCAACAGCAATAGCAACAGCAACAGCAGTAGCAATAGCAATAGCAATAGCAATAGCAACAGCAAGAGATACCTGACGGCTGTGCTGCAAAAACAACAAGGAACTGCTGCCAACAGTCTCTCTCTCCGAGAAAAAGCCCTTTGAGAGATGCAGCAAAAGCAGCAGCGCTCCACACTTTTCATCCATTTGCTGCACACGCCTGCTGCCGCCGTCCTCGCCGCCTCTTCGCGTTCCACCCACAAACTCCGCGCATGCAGACTGAAGAGCAGCAGCATGTAAGGGCAGCTGCTGCACTTCTAGCTGCTGTTGCAGCTGCTGCAACTCCGCGAGGACGGCAGCTCCGTCCACTGTCTGCATAACACATCAACAAAAAGACTCCCTTTCACTGGCTTCGACTGGAGTAGCGCAGCCTAGCCTTTCTACTAACTACAGGCTTAGGCTGCCACCGATGGTGTTGCTGATTTTGCTACTGTTCGTCCCTCCGTCTCTGGACGTGCCCCACCTACCCCAAAGGAATGATTTTGAATCCCTTCAATCATAAAATCAACGGCTCTCTTCTTGTTGTCTGCCGTCACAGCCGCGTCGCTGTCGTCTGCACGACTCCTGTTGCTATTGCTGTTGCCGTTGCTATTGCTGTTGCCGTTGCCATTGCTGTTGCTCGTCAAAGGAATATCCAAGACACGAAGAAACTGATGCTCCACGTATTCCGCAACCAGCCGCTGGATAGCAGCGGCCTGCTGCTCTTTGAAGGCAGAGCTCGCCATCGTGATTTCGGTTGGCTTTGTTGTTTCTGCTGTTGCTGTTGTTACATTGCCTATCGACACTGCTGCTGCTGATGGTGATGCTTTCGAGGCAGCGCCTTGCTCCCATCAGTCTCTTTAGCCACATGCACAGGCAGCAGAAACTGTACAGTCGCGGCAGGTGCAGGGGCCTAGCCAAACAGGAGCTCAAAGACGATAACCACGACGTTCGCTGCGACGAGGGGTATTCTAAGATAAGTGCGGATGGAGAAGAGCAGCAGGGCGACTTGCATGCGCCACCCCCCTTCCTCTGCTGCAGTAGGAGAAGCCGCAGCGGCAGCAGACACTGAGTGCAGCCGGAGTTTCCTGAGGAAGCGCTCAGCGTTCAGAACTGCAGCAGCATTCAGTAGCAGCAGCACACACTCCAGCAGGTGCAAGAGACACAGCGCCATCCTCACTGCTGTCGCCGCTCCTGGAAAGCCCTTCGTTGCCGTTGCCGTTGTCGCTGCTGCTGCTGCCGGAAAGTCGTGAAGTGCTGCAGGTTATAGACCGCTGCTGCCCATCAGAACGAGTCTCCCTGTCTCTCTCTCTCTCTCCCTGTCTCTCTCTCTCTCTCTAAAGTGCAGGGCCTCTGTTTCATCGGCCACTGCAGCTGTTGCCGTTCTTGCAGGTGTCGCTTCTGCTGTCGGAGCTGCTGGCGTTGGTGAGATGCGTCTGCGCGCCGTTGGCTAAAGAGGGGGTAGCGCGCAGGGTTCTTGGTGTTTTGCCGGGGAAGGTGAGTTTCAATGGAACCGAGGAGGGACAAGACACCAAAAAAATGTATTTCTCCGCAGGATCTTACAAGTCGTGCCACTGCGGGGGGGAGTGTCGGCAGCTGCAGACATGCAGACATGCAGCGCGGCTGCTGCTGGTGCTGCTGCTTGTGTATCCCGCAGGGGCATCTAAGCGAGCTGGACTTGTCTTGGCCCCTCTGATGATGCATCTGCCGATGGAATGCTGTGTGTTTATTGTTACAGACGCTATCCTGGAAACGTTTTCTACCCGTTGCTCTGTGCGGGTGCCGTCGCCGCTTGCCCAAAGGCCTCTGCTACGGCTGCTGCTGCTGCTCGTGCTGTTGCCTAGCCGCCGTTGTTAAGCCGTTATACGCCGATACCTCCTCCGCACCGATTGACGCCTTAAGCAAAGACAGTCCTGCTGTCGCAACATTCACTTCACTGCAGGTTCAACGGTGGCAGCAGCAGCAGCAGGGGGGTTTGCAGCAACAGCCCCTGGGGCAAAAATCTCTTTTTGTGCCAAACGTCGTTCGCAGCGACATCCACAAGGATACTGCACCGATTCAACGGCGTTATCGCTGGCTGCGGAGGCAATACGAGGTCCGATCGTGGCGATATATCCTGCATCCCCGGAGAAATCAACTGCAGAAACTACAACCGTCCAGCACGCCGAGAATTTTCGTGTGCGTGTAGTGCAAATGGCGAGGGGCTCAGGGCAGGCGATGTATGACCGCCACATTACAATCTTCTCCCCCGATGGCAACCTTTACCAGGTGGAGTACGCGATAAAGGCGGTGAAGAACTGCAACTTGACCTCGATCGCGATCAAGGGAGAAAATGCAGCATGTCTAGTGGTGCAGAGAAAGGTGGGGCAGCAGCAGCTCCAGCAAGACAAACTGCTCGACCGCTCGTACGTTACATCCGTGTATTCGCTTTCAAAGGGCATCGGCAGCAGCCTCATTGGCATTCAGGCAGACTGCCGTTCTATGGCCGTGAGGGCACAGCAAGAAGCTGCAGAGTTCGCCTACAAATATGGATACAGTATGCCCCCAAGGGCGTTAGCCACAAGGCTGGCCGATCTCAATCAAGTTTACACCCAGTTCGCGTACATGCGACTGCATGCATGCAGTAAGTCCCTCTACACACTACAAACCCTCAACAAAGGCAAGCCTTGCACATGTATGTATATATATATATGCATATATATATGTATATATATGTATACATGCTTCCACCCCTCAGGTGTGGCTGCTGATCTTCGCATGGGATGGAGGGTTTGAGATCTCCGTGGCTTGCTGCACTTGTGTGTGTGCAATACAGCTGGCGTCATAATAGCGATCGACGAAGAGGATGGACCGCAAGTCTTTAAGTTCGACCCCGCGGGTTTCGTTGCGGGCTATCGTGCATGCGCTTCGGGAGCCAAGGAGCAGGAGGCCAACAATTTGTTGGAAAAACTCCTCAAGAAGAAGAAAACAGAAACACCAGAGCAAGTTATCCGACTTGCCATTTCAGCGCTTCAGCAGGTAAGCTGCATGGTTTTGGGTATACCCTGAAGACCGCACCGCCTCTATTCAGAGTGCACCATGTGTGGTTCAGGCACCAACTATCAGAGGCGTGAATGCTGTTTTGTGCTGCCTCTGGTATGGGGGGTTCATGATGTGTTGGCACATATCTATCAGGAAAGTATTATTTGGTGTGGTTTCGCGTTCACTTCAATTTTTGTTTGAGGCGTCCCTATCTTTCTCTTTATGATCTCTTGTCGCAATCCGGGAAACTTCAATGCTCTTTCAACGCCCTCCGCCGAAGTCTTTTTTTTTCATGTATCATGTTGTCCCCCTTCTGCTTCTACGAGTGCCGTATTATATGCGTAGTCGTGTTCCTTTCTGCGTTGTTGTGTCGTCTTTCTTAAGGTGTTGGCATCGGACCTGAAGGCTGAGGATATTGAAGTGGGAGTGGTATCTAAGGCAGAACCAGACTTCCGTCGGCTATCCGAGCAGGAGATCGAGGCCCACCTCACCGCCATCGCGGAGCAGGACTAAACACCAGTGGAGCACAAGATAGAAACGCATCGACGGTTTCGCTAAAAATTATGAAAACTGAGAATGTGCAGGGGCTGTATACGCATTGTGTCCAATAGTATACATGCATCACGGCGCGTATGCATACAGGACACAAGCCGATAATGCACACATATAATTGTCCACCGTAGTGCTGTCTATTTATATAGATCGTTTTGAACCTGCTGTAAAGCTAGCTTAACTTGCACCGAGGAAAATGATGCAGAACTCCTACACCAGTGCCATCTGGTATCTGCATGCCTTTGCACAACTCACCATATATTTGCATTTCCAGACCACTAATTACTCAGCCCAAACGCTAGATTCTCAAGATAGTTACGCGTCCCTGCTCTGCTGCTGCACCTGGAGGCCCCTCTCAATACACGCTGCTTTGCATGAGGGATGGGATGCATCTGATTGCTCGCCAGTCAAAAGGCAAGCAGTCAGGTGGGGGAGGCCAGGGTGCTGTTTTGCATTGCACGGGGCCCCGGAAAAGTGCAGTGGCACGTATAAATTAACCATCGAATGTGTCGCAGCGCCGAATGGGTCAGGATTAACTGCAGGAACGTTAAAAGAAAACTATGCTGCGAAAGATTACACCAAGTTGGGGTATACATCTTAGCCAGCAAAGGGGTAAAATCGTACACGTAGGCAGAAGAACTCATAAAAAGGCCTCGCCGCCGATGGGAGCCGCAGTGTGGTGTCGGTTTCCAATTGAACCTCCATGCTTTAAGATCGGCGGAGGTGAAATGAATCGGCATGAACCCCAAAGGAAGCCCCTTCTGGATTTGTGTCTGGGCTCTCTTCGACGAGTGGGAACCCACCGTCCCTCTGCAGTATGTGTTATTGGCCGCATGCTACCCCCAGAGCTGCCTGATACTTCTGTGTTGCCACTGCAATGTTGGTAGTAAGGTCATCCATGACATTGCTTTGCAGTTGTGTAACTTTTTCTTCCCCGAATGTTTCTGTTGCTTCATCGAGAAGGACTTGGAAAATCTCCGACTGGACGTTTTCCTGAATTTTGCTTTCTGAGTAATGTCGAGCTGCGAGCCGGTCATAAATAATGTGTGTTTCAGCTCTCAGGACAAACACCAGAGCAAACCAAGAGGGTTCCATGAAATCGCATGAGTGGAAATCCACGAGTTTACCTCCCGAGGAAAGCAGTTCATTCAATCTATCCGCCACCTTATCCTCGTCAAAAATGCTGCACTTCAGCTCATCGTCCCATTCCTGAAACAATGATTCGTCACTAATCAACTTTCCGACATTTATGTGCTCGAGGTCGAGATCCTCAGCCAGCTGCTGGCAGAAAGTCGTTTTCCCCACGCCGGGAGTGCCGGTCACCAGAATATTTGGCCGCCGCTGCATCTTCAAAACCGAATAAGAGATGTACACGGGGAGAAGAGCCAATGGTCCAGGAAGTGACGTTACTTTGAGCGGGTGTGGGCCCCCCGCAGGCAAGCCCCGGGGGTACTTCCGCGGAGCCTCAGAGTTATCGCGGGTTTCTTTCAACTTGTCTACTTTTAAATATTAGACGAAGTGCAGAAAACCCTATTCGTAACTGCTTTGATTTTTCTGGTCATCGCTACTAGTGCGGGGCCCCACACTCTAGCAGTGTTCAACACAACATGGGCCACCCAGCAATACAAAAAACAACCCGCAGAGCGGAGTCGCTTCGATACCTTGCTGCACTGAAAGGGCTGCAACTACATGCACTGTAGCACAAAGCCCTCTCCTGCTCTTAAGAAGATAGTCGAACTACCGGAGAACCGCGCGCAAGTGCACTGATGACCAAATAAATTGTTCATCTGCAGATTCAATGGTCCATCAAACAGATGAGATCTAATCCACACATGAAGCCACAAAAGCAGTTTAATGAACAAATAAGTGGCCCAGCTGTTTGTACACCTGAGTGGGTCTTTGTAGTGTTGAATTATGTGTAATCTGTGCGATACGCTGGTAGACACGGGATATTCTAGGAATATGAGGGAATAATATGATGAAGCTTTTGCTATTCTGTGCCTTATTCTACTTTGCTTTGGCCGATAATGAAGATTCATCTCAGATTGGGGTAGAGCCGCCGTCTCTTGAGCATCTCAACGATGAGGAAAGGGAGGCGGCCGAGGAGCTCTGGACTTCTTTTACCGATCTCAAAGATGTCCATGAGGTCCGATCAATATTAAACTATTGGTTTCCTTATGTCTACTAAAGACTGCTACTAATTATCTTCCTACAGAAATTCCAGTCCGCATTCGACTTATCCCAGACTATGTTCAATGAGATCCTTGGCGACCAGGGCCACAACGGAAGCAGATTCATGCAAGCGAAAGAACACTCCCAGAATCCAACTGACGAGGAAAAAATAAGGTAGAAGTAGAGAAACACTGCAGTTTACAATAGCCTTAAGCCCCTAAACTCTCACAACACAGGAAAGGCGGTTATGCTACACAGCCGCCCCGAGAGCCTCCGGAAATGAAGCTCCGGATATTCGTATGTGTCATACTCCTTCATCTCATTGGCCTTCTGACCTCGAGCTTTGTTCCACCCAGGATGGAGTCGACGAAGAAGCCAGAGAGAAGAAGGCAACCGAGGAAGCCCAACTGGTACGTCTTTCGCTGAGATTTTTTCTATTAGTCAAAGTGCATACCTTTCATTGCTTCACTGCAGGTGCTCGCCAGCAGATTACAAGAAACAGTAGACGTGCGTTGCGCTCTGACAGCTCTGAACGGGCAGACCCCAAACTAAGATAATGCTTCTGCAATCTCAGAGCGAAATCGAGGAAATGGCTCGCGAACGCCGGGAGGCCCTTAGTGCGTTCTTATTATATATTTCCTTGCAATTCTGAAAAATATGCTGTACTTCTGCTTTGCCGTTTCCGTTATTTCTTCTGCCCTTTAGGTGACAACCGCGTGGCGGTGGCAACCGACGCATTGCTGGTAACCGTTTTGGCAGCGGATTTCTCGAACAACACGCGTTTCTGTATTGTCAGCCTCTTGTTATTTCGGCTGTTTTCTTCGTGTTCAGACATCCATCGCTGCAGCAAAAGCTAGCCAGCCGCCAACGATGGAAGAAAACGCTGAAACGATAAACCGCCGTGTAGCGTCTCACTCAAATCCGGGAGCCCATCAGCCACCCCCACAGCCAACGCACTCTACGGGGCGGTTGCCTTGCGGGAAGCAGCCGGTCTTTCGCCAGATGCAAGCGAACGGTAGAATGATGATAGCATTGCTGCATTGTACCTAGCTGATATATTTTTGCTCAACTTCCGTCGTACTTGGGCTTTGATGATTGAACAGGACCTGTTGATTTTTCGGCCGAACATGAAAGCGAAGTTGAGACACAAAAGGAGGCCCCCAACGAGGCGGAATTGACGCCAACCGAAGAAATCAACGGCGAGACTTTAACAGTAAGGCCAGACCCTCGGACTGAAACAGCTCCTAAATGGCCCCCTTGAGAGTAGTGGCACTCCACTTTTTTCACTGCACATGCTTTTGCACTTATATACATATACACTCTCTACATGCAGGTTGTCGCGCCGTTCAGCTCAACCGTTCCCCCAGCCCTTAGAGATAACCCCCCACCCCCCCAGCCCGAGACTGGAATTCCGAATGGCTTCTACGGGCGCTCTAGGGCCTTCCTTTAAGCTCGTTCAGCATTCTCGAATGCCACGAACACGATTCCCCCGTTTCACCCTCTCCGAAATTCAGCAAGCCATGAAGCCCTTTCAGCTTGCGTTCCCACTGCGTCTGCTCCGCCTCAGAAAGAAGCCTGCGACTTCCTGCCTCATGAGCTAGCTCCTTTTGCATGTAGCATTCAATTCACGTTCAAAATCTCGTGGAGACGCAAATCCCCATACGAGCTCTCCTTGGAAGCTCTTCGACCTGCGTTGCACTTCCTGCATCCATGTCTGCCTTTTACTCCACTTCTCTGTAGATTGCCTTCTTGCGCTCAGGAACGCGCTTGTGATGGCCAGGCTTCGAGTGAGCAATGCGGTTGTCCTCCTGGGGAACATAGGCAGCCCCAGAGATACAAACTCCCACACTATACTGTCACTACAGAGTGAAAAAAATAAGCCAAGCCACGACTAAATCGCCACAACGCGAGGGCGCAGATCTCCATATAACGACTCACCCTGCGTTTCACAGATTCCTTCATTACCCGCTTCTTTTCCTGAATCTTCTTGATTAGCTTAGGCACGTGATGGTGTCTGCAGCAGCAGAATCGCCGGCTCGGAGTTTTGGTTTTAAGCACAAACCTGCTTCTCTAAGCTGGCGTTGCTTCGCAGATACTGCCACACTAGTCCTACAAAGCCTACGGCAGCCTCTGACTCTTGCTCAAACTCTACCCACCAAGCCAACCTGCGCAACGCCCCCGTCACAAAGCCCCCTGCTCAGCTGGTGCTCTGACCTCGCAATGCGTTTTATTTCCTGCAGATGCCCGTATTTCTCCTGTAGAGTCTTCCTATAGTTGACGGCAGCCCTGGCTCTGTACGTTTGAGGGCCCAAAGGGGCCGCTGCCTCTGCCTTCCACACGCGGAGGCACATGTCTGCTGAGCCGCTAAGGACAAATCGCGCGTCTGCGGAGAAACGACAGCTCAACACGCTGCAGAAGCAGCAACACAGGGACCCCGGGAGATAACAGTTATAAGTCAATAAGATGCAGATGCCTATGGAGATGCGAGAAAATGAATAGCAGAAAGCAAAACCACACATGGAAGGGGCAAGACGCCATGCCAAGAACACAGAACTAGAGTTACACGGGGAACAACCAACACGCCCAAACGCAGCTGTTGCATTTGTGTATGGCTGCTAAGAGGCCTGTGTCTTAGGTTGGGCGTCCGCAGGAATGGCAGAGAGTATGATCGAGGCAGAGAGCAGGAAATTACAACGCTTACCTCTGCATTCGTCGAGTGTGATATATGTCTCTGCTCCTGCCATCATCAGCCTTAAAGATGCGAATTGTACCGTCAAAAGAGGCCGCGACAAATTCTTTCCCGGTAGGCGAATAGTCCACGTCAAGTCTGAGTGGCAGTACAAGACACCGTGAACAAGCTCTCTTTCGATCTGATTGAGCTTGATTCTCTCTTTCCTGCACATGTGCTGCACGCTCTCTGTTTTCCCTCTGCGTCACTATCTGCACTTGAGTACAAATGCCTCAATTCAAGTATTTGCGGCTATGGCACGAACACGAAAACAGGGACTCTCGACACCCCAACGGTACTGCTAGGAGACCCGTGGGAGCGGCTTATGGGAAGCTGCACTCCATGTAGACCTGTCGCACAGTACATGGCTACAGCTCTCATTCCTCAGCATCGGCTGCAATCGCATCTGCGGCTAATCTTCAGATGCTGTTGCGGTCCCTTTGAGGGCTCCATACGGAGAAGCGCCTGACACTTAGAGCTGAAGGGGCGACGTGTCGGGATTCAGGTGTAGAGTTTTTGGCATACACAGCGTTGACGAAATCCTTATGAACTCTGAGGGCTTCACTGAGCTTGCGCATGTCATAGGTGTAAAGATTGTGGTCTTCGTTCGCCACCGTAAAATTTATGGGCTCCATCGGATTCCAGCTAATCGCATTCGTCCTCATCTGCAATCCCAAAAGTACCCACAATTGCACGGCTGAGGTGTATCGATCGCACGGAGAAACGAAAGTCATCGCAATACGCAAATCACCGTATATCAGCTTACTGAGCCGCTATGCCAAGCAAAATGAGCAGTGAGCTCTGGTTTGAGGGACTGACCTTCATGAGCACTCTACGGATTGGGGTGTTGCCGCGGATGTCTGAAGCACCAACGAACGAACCCTTCACGAATGGCTGTCTGTAAGTCCTGCCTCACAGACGATGCCTCAAGGGAAAGAGTGGCAGAAGACCAAGCGCCACACAGGATCAATAAAGAGGAAATGGAAACATCTCAAGTTGCGAAAAATGCAAGCCTAGAACTCCTTACCATACAGGGCGACCGAGTTCCCACTAAGGCCGGCGGCAAAGACAGAAGTCTGCGAACAAACTCGCCGCAAAGTTCGCAAACAAAGGCACAGTCAGCTTCCAGGATAGGCCTAGCCACAAAAAGCGGGGAAAGGCTTATCTGGCGCTCCGCGCACATTCGAACCTTCATGACGTTTGTTCGAATGTCATCTCGCATTACTCAACCGGATACAGAGGACCCCGGCCGGGAGAAATGGGTGGCTAAAAAGCATATACAGACAGATGAATAGTGCCACTCCACTTCAGGACAGATGGCTGGAAAAAAAGCTGTCCTGCTAGCCAGCCTCGTAAACGAACCTCCGATGGATTGAATCGAACGCAGTAGACGGCGTCAGAATCCCAGGAGAAGGTCTGGAGAGGCGTCGACCTGTGGGGCTCCCACAATTGCACCGCCTCCCCAGTGCTCGCTGCGCGCAAACACATCCTGAATTCCAAGTTCATCCGTCGAGCGGCTTTTAGAGGCAAGTCTAGCCTTCAGAAAGGCACATATTATTGACGCGGCGGAAAGGACACAAAAAGGCACGGCGTCCCGAGGAGGCTTGAAACTCTCGATTCAGACTTGGTTCACGCACGCAATGAAGAGCTTACCAAAGAGGTGCCGTCGCCAGTGGTAATCCAGACTTGTCACTGGGGAGTCTGTCGTGAACACACTGACGGGCTGCAAGCAAACAAGCACACGCAGCCTCAAAGATCCTTGAATCGCTCCCCCCAACCCCAGCAATAGGCGGTACAGACTCCGCACCTCGACGTCTAGCCGAATTCAAAACCCGCGCGAATGCCGGTCCTAAGGGCTCCTCTGCCTGCAAGAGAAATCGAGGAACGCTGGCTCACTTCTGGATCGATGCCACGTTTGTGGACAAGTTCAGTGCCTTGCAGCCGCTCCAAGAGGCCTTCATCCGTCTGCAGTCTTTCTGCAGCCTCACAGTCCAGCTCAGACAGGCGGGATCGGGGGGGGATTCGCCACTGTTTGATCTTTTTGTCGTCTCCTCCAGATATCAAAAACGCATCGCGCGGTGAAATCGCCAGACCTGAGAGGCACGCAAAAAATCAAAAGCGCCTCCCTCGGCGGATATGCATGTGGCGGAAAGACTCTCCCTGGCTGCTTCTGCTTCCATTGCTGCAAAAACAGCAGTTGTCGGTGTGTAGCAATGCAGGCAAGCAGTACCTCGAACGAATCCTTCATGCGCCTTGATATGCGCAGTGCAGCTCTTTCCAGCCAGGTTCCACGCACAGATCTCCCCGTTGCAAGAACTGGAAAAGATAGTCGCCTAAGACCATAAGAGCACCCACATGGAAATCGCACAGAATCACCGGTAGGAAGAGGTGCTACAGCAGCAGCTGCGCATCGCATGCATGCTTCTTTCCTCGTGAGCAGCCTACGGCACGCTGTGTGCATGACTGCCTCCGATATATATGTATATATATATATATATATACGGCAGGGAAGAGGACGCTGCGGGCAAGTAGAGTTCACGAATTACAGGATGCGTTCGCGCCTTCACAATCGACTTGACCCCATCTGTGTGGCCCTCTAGGGCAGCTAAAAAGGGTTTGGCGAAGATCTTGGAGAGCTTCGTTGCCACCAGTGCTCGTGCATACTCCCTCTCCTGCAGCAGTAGTGACAGCAGCAGTAGTGAGAGCACTAGCACAGCAGTCAGGATAAAGTGTACAGCGAAATGCGACAGCTCAACTGCAGGAGCACCTGTCTCACTTCAGACTCCCCAAGGCACCGCCATCGAGGCGGAATACGAAAAACAAAAGACCTCCGGGGAGGCTCTCTCTGTGTGCCCTAGCCGCTGGGGGAGAGGAAGCGGGCAGATGACAGTCATTCCGTGTTTTAAAATTTTCGCTCACTTTCTGAAAAGGGTGGAGTCTCGGATCTCGATTCGTGAAACAGCGGTGCAAGGCTCCAGGTCCTTCGGGAACCCCTCCGCCTTCATCGCGCTGTAGCACTCGCACCTTCATGCTGACGCTTGTGCAGTCGAATGGTTGAGGAAGGAAGGAGGGAAGCAGAAAGCAAGCTGTTGGCGCGGAAACGCGTATAGTCGTGGAAGGTTGCAGGGGGCAAGGGAGAACGAGCGGTGGCTCTGGGCGACGACCCCTACACCCAGCGCCTCCTATCCCCTGCGAGCCGCCTGTTGCTGTCGCTGCTGCTGTTGCTACACGTTTCTCAGCGTCGCTGCTGCAAGGGGAAGGCAGCTATGCCGGGGTTTGCGCGTTTCTGGCAGTCCGCCGAGTGTTCGACGTCCTCAAAGGACGAGGCGCAGAGCGAGATTTGGAGTTTGGAGCAAACGACTCTCTGCAGCAGGCCCTATAAAGCGTGCCTCTGTGTAGCGGCGTCTACGCTTTCGAGTCGGATTGGAGCAGCAAGCTCCAACTCGAAACCTTGAGGGGGCAGCTCGATCCTCAAGCCCTGCAATGCAAGAACGGCGAAGGCGCGTTCTTCGTGCTCCCCTACCGCTAACAGCGTCAAAACCACACTGAAACGTCGGGAAGAAGGTTACATAAGGGACTGCTCAACAGGTTTCTCGCGAGGAAGCGGAGGGTGAGAGCTGTGCATGCATGGGGCCGGCTGCTGCCGCTGCACTTGCCGCTGCTGCACAGAAGCGTCGGCGCCTCTCTTACCGCGGCTTCTGTTATTTCCTGGTGTTCCTCCGCTTACATTTTATTCCTGACCGGCACTTATTTAGAGACAAGCTCAACACAACCCATCGACACCCCCGCCGCAGCTCTGGAGTGCCACGCTGGAGGGAAGACAAGCACGCCTGCCGCAAGGCGGAAAGCAGCAGATAGGCAGCTTCACGTCTACACGCCCCCTTAGGGGCCTCGCAGGTGTACAGCCGCAGTACCAGACACACCACGCAAGCTCTGCCACTGCAGCTGCTGCAGCCGCTCATCACCAGCACCTGCCCTCCAGCAGCTTGATTCGTTGTCACTGAGAAGCGCCTTTGCGAGGGTTCGCCGCTACCCTGTCCCCCCTCCCCTTTGTTCTGTCTCTCCTCCCCCCGGTACCACCCCCTCCAACTTCCCTCCCAAAACCGCGTTCAACCCCCTCCCTGCCGGGGCCTAACACGGCACGCGAACGGCCCCTAAGGCTGACGCTGACCAAGCTATCGTTTTGCAACAAGACGATAGCAGCGGCAGCCAAAATCGCTCTTGCAGCCTGCCTTTTGCAGGCACTACCACTGCGCAAGCAGCAGCGCGTTTCAAGAAAGGCCTTTGTCTCTAGCCCTCTTGTGGCGAAAGCTGCCGCCTCCGCAAACCTCGGCAGTGACAGCCCTCTCTCGCTTGCAACAGCACAAGCGCAGCAGAGACAGAGACAGCAAGAAGCCCACTAATACCAATGGGTAGCGCAGAGAGCAGTCTCAAGGTTCACCAGCAGCTCGAGCTGCTGGAGTCACCGGACTTGCAACAGCAGCCAGAGGTGCCTCCCCAACTTGTCTCACTTTTCAAGCCTTTAAATGCCGCTTTATTTGCCTCCTTTATTGCAAATTTAAGCCGTCGGTGTCCTCTGCTGAGTCTCGTCTTCAGATCTGGATTCTGCCATATCCTTTGACTCTCTCGCGCTTTCCTTCTGCCCTTATCTCGTCTCGTCTTTACTCCTTCCTGCTTTTTTTGTAATGCGTCCACCTCCCCTGTGGCTCACACTGTCTAACTCCCTTGCTCCTGCTGCCTCCTGTGCGGCTGCTCGTGGAGAACTCTGGAAACCTCTGTCTGCGCCTTCTTCTACTTCCCTCCCTCCATAGCGTTTCTCAAAAGAAGACCAGTGTTTCTTCTTGCTGTCGCTCTCCTGTGTCGCATGATCAGTCCGCTTTCTTGAGCGCATGGCGTGCCTATTTGAAACCTCGCTTTCTTTAGGCCTTGGAGATCAGCCTGTGTGCCTAGTAGCTGCCCCCCCCCCCCCCCCCCTCCGCCGCCCCCCCCTCCCCCCCCTCCTCCCCCCCCCCTCCCCCCTCCCTCCCCCCTCCCCCCCCGCCCCACCTTCTTTCCCCTCATCCTCTCCCCCCCCCGCTACCTCTTTCTTCTC
>NW_020312194.1:0-48110 GCF_002999335.1 Cyclospora cayetanensis | reverse complement strand
ACAATATCTCAGCGGCTCAAAACATAACAACAAAATAATCCCGCTCTCTGGTACGTAGTCTTTAGTGCATTTTGAACTTTTTTTATTATTTTTTTTTTCAGCACAAGAGAGGACACGCTCTCGCCTTTTGTGTCTCGTTCTGGTGTGTGTGCTCTATCTATCTTGTCTCCGAGAGTTATACCCCCCCCACACATCTCCCCCGTGAGAGGCGCTATACAGAGTATGGTATATATATTTACCCTCACTAAGACACACATAATCTCTCTCTAAATCACACATCTTATTCTGTTTCTTCCCCCATATATATATATATATATATATATATATATATATATATATATATATATATATATATATATATATATATAAGCCCGCCTCTGAAGTCGTGTATATATATATATGGGGAAAGGAACCGTGCTTCACTCTTTAGCCGCTGCCCAGCAGGCCGTGTGAGCTGATGGATGGCTAGATGGCTACCTTGCTGTGCTCTTCAAAATGCCGATATATGCATGCATCGCCATAAATTCTTCACTCCGCTGCGCTGGTCTGTGTCGCCTACGGGGCTTTCCCAGCGCTCTTTGCCTAGAGCCTTGCTGCGTCAACCTGTGGGTTTGAAGGCACCAAGATGGGCTTAATCGCCTTCTGGAAAGACACAACGACGTACCAACAGCCTCCCTGGGAGTATCCGGTTGTGGATATGCAAAACGATGAAGGTGTCTTCGGGCATATCGGATCTCGCCTTTTCTCGTCGGATTCTGTGGACCGTAAGAAGCCTTCAATGTGGCCTTTTTTCTGTTCTCCCTCGTAGTTGTTTTTCGTGTCTGCCTCCTCCCCGATGCCGCGATCGCCTCTCACGGAGAGGCTCTTTCTATCGGCTTGCAGCACGAGAGTCCTCATGCAACCTGTCAAGCCTTGCTCTTCTGCGCTTCTCTGTGCGCACTTCAAGATCTTGCAGAACCTGTTCCTTCCACGATTAGAGGCTTTTAGCCCGCACAGGGGTGTTCCTCTTCTGACGCCACTTTGTCTTATTATTCTCGTTTTTTAAGCCTGTGCTCTCGCGCTGATTTCCTGTCTGTGCGTGGCGAAGATCCCCAGTGCTCCTTGTCTGCCGTGTGTCTTCTGCCTCAGAGGAGAACAACTATGACTCGCTGTCGTATCTGGGAGTTTTCTTGCTGCCGGTGTTGTACGTTGTCTTCACGGCTCGAGCACGCGCCTCAATCCGCTCCTCCGCCTCCAAGTCTGTGTCTATTGAAGCTGCTCTGCAAGGCGATCTTGCGCTCAGTCTCTCCTTGGACTTCCTGGATATTGCCATTATGTTCAATGATACCCTAGGTGAGTCTCCTCGCGCGAGAATCGCCACCACGAGTCGACGCCGCTCTAAGCCGTCCTTCCACCGGTCCACCTTCCCCGTCTGTCTGCTCGGCTCTGCCTTCAAATTCCTGTCACCGCGAGTTTCTGATCCACCGATGAAAATGCTCTCGTGCGAAATGTCTGCGCCTTCGCACGGGCCTAAAGAGGGCATGGCTTTCTATCCTGGCGCACATATATAGATATAGATATATATATATATATATGTGGCTTTCGTGGCAGGTACCTACGCACTTCTGCAAGTTTCAGATCCTGGTTCCCCTGCGCAGTACGTATGCATGGCGACTCTAATCTTAACGTTGGTAGGCGTTATGACCTTAGGCTTTGCCTTCCCCGTGCAGCAGTCCTTGGAGGGTGCCTCGGGGCAGGCAGACATCTTCGTGTCCGCGAAATACGAGTTTTTGGTGGGGTTGTTGTTGGTGGATTTTCCCTACCTCGCGCTGCGGCTCTACTGGATGCTCACGACGCCGGACAAGGTTTTGTGGTTTTTTTTGAAGAATATCTTTACGATTTTTGTGCGGCCCCTAAAGCTCAACCAGTGCAGACTGGCGGAGAGAGAGCGCGCAAAGGGAACTCAGAGGAGCATGTATGAAAGCCCAACTGACGAGCAGAACCAGCTGCTGCAGCTATCGGCGATGCCTTCCTCAGTGGGAGACGGCAAACAGCAGGTGCCCCCGCAGCAGCAGCAGCCGCCGACCTCCTCTGCAGCGACCGCTGCTGCCTCTGTAGGGCGGGGAGTTCTAGAGAACATTCAGCGCCTTCGACAGCGAGGGAGTTTCTTGCTGCAGAGACACGCGGCAGCGGCGCCGCTTTCCGCGGGGGGGGCGGGGGGCAATGGGGCGGAGAACAACAAGGATCGAGAGAGGGAGTCTTTGCAGGGGAGTCGCGAGTTTATCGGTTCTTATTTGCCAAGCAGCAGCGCCGGCACCCTCATACCGTACTCCTCAGCGGCGTCTATGGAAAGCCTTGGGGTCCGTGAACGTCAAGAGCCGCTTCTTGCCGTTCAAGCGCAGAAGAGACAGCAGCGTCTAAGTCGCCGTCAACGTCGACTGGTTCGGGACCTCCAGTCCAGTCGACGCCTTCCGATCTCAGGAGTGGGGTTTGGACGTGTATTGTTCAGGCTGCTTGTCTTGCTCTTCAGCTGGAAGTCTGGGGGGCTTAAGACGGTGCTCGATGGAAATCCCTATCTGTCGTATGGCCAGCAGCTGCGTCTCGCCGTTGCCGCCGTCTTCTTGGATGTGCTGCACGTGGTGCTCGTGTTGGTGGGATTCGTCTCCTTCGCGATTGTGAAGGGGTCTCCTCCCTTCGAATACTTCCCCGTCTCTTCTTTCCAGCAGATGGATGTACGCGACAGGACCATGGGAGTCGTTTGGGTTGTATCCGTGGCAGTCTGCTTCGTCAGCTCTCTCTTTACCGTTCCCATCTTGGATTCTGCCTTCTCGGCTTTCTGCTTCGGCACGAAACAGCTGTCGAGACTCCTGCTGTATCGCCAGCTCGGACTTGCATACCTTGACTTGGATGGCGGCGCCCTGTTATCCAACGGCTCGATCGTTGTGACAAAGGCTTCCCTCCCCAAGTGCACCGTTGGACTCATGCTGGCAATTTGCTTCTTGGCTAAACCCATCTACAACCTCCTCACCATGTTTTTGGTCTTCCCCTTTTCCCTCTGTGGGAAGCAATACTACACCCTACACTCCGACAAATTCGTCAAAAGTTCGTCTTCAACCGCGATATATATAGTGCCCCTACTAGCTGCAGCACTTTTTTTCTCCTTCTATTTCCTTCCATCTCTCTCTCTACCTTTCTATCTATCATTCTATCTCTCTCCATCTTTCTTTTTATCTATCTTTCTCTCTTTCTGTCTGTCTCTCTCCATCTTTCTATCTGTCCCTATCTTTCAATCTATCTATCTCCATCTTTCTCTCCATGTGTCTATCTCCATCTTTCTCTGTATCTGTCTATCTCCATCTTTCTCTGTATCTATCTATCTCCATCTTTCTCTCTCTCTATCTATCTCCATCTGTCTCTCTCCCTATCTGTCTCTCTATTCGTCCATATCTCCCTCTCTCTCTCCCGATCCATGCGCAGTGATTACGACAGATTGTGCAGCACACGATGCATGCGACACCTTGCACCACCCCTAGATGCTTCTCGGCTTTGAGGACGCGGAATGCTGTTGAACGACCTGTGCTCTCTATCTGTCCCTTTTCTGTCCAGACACAGCGACAACTTCCTCTCAGCAGAATGACAGCTCCTCCTCTCCGGCACCGCGCTTCGTCTCTTTGAGCAACATGGTGGTTTTTTCGCTGTGCAGAAAAGCAGCAGCGCCTCTTGCGTTCCACGCTTTGCTCATTGGTCCCGACACAACGAAAGGCATCAGGGTATGCGAGGGGCTTTTGGACGCAATGTGGATGGAACTGCTGTTGACAGGTGTTTTCAGAACGTGGGCAGTGTGTATTTGCCTAAGTTGGTACAATTTCGGAGTTTTTTGCGGCCACCTACTTGTGGGAGTGGTCTACCTGCTGCTTTCTCAAGCTGTGCGGATCATGGCGCTGAGACGCTATGAACTCAAAGCAATGCTTGAGGGTCTCGTGACACAACGGACCGACGACTTTGGCATTTTTCGGGAGTCTGACAGCAGCGAGGAAGAGCAGCAACGTTCAAAACGGGGAACAGCCGCCTACGCATATATCACGGTGGCAGACGACGCCGAGCTGTACAGACGAGACGGCTATTTGTCATCCCCTGGCTTCGTCTTTCCCAGAGTCATATGAGAACAGAAATCACAAGGCGAGCTAAGCGGCAAAGGCCAAAAGGGATCATCACAAAAAGCAGAAAAAGGAAACATCGCCAGGAAATAATACCAAAGCTATGGCCTCCCCAAAGGCAAGGCGATGCAGCACCCGCGCTGATTCGCCTTGCTGCTGGTTCGACACATGTCTTGCGGAGGGGAAGTCGGCAATCCTTGTGGTTTAACTTTTGAGATCGACGGACTTGAACGTTTCTAGTAGCAACTGCTGCTGCTGGATAGAGGGATTCTAAGGGAGAGCCCTAGTTTGGCGCTGAAGCGATCTACCCAAAGTCGGTTGCTTCGTGACATGTCTTTTAAAGCAATTGTGCAGGTAGTTAAACCGAATATGTGCGGAGAGCGAGGTACAGACACCACGCACAGGCATTTATTATTCGGAGGTAGCAGGCGACAACTAGCGAGAAAGCAGATTCGGGCATGTGTCAAGTTGACATGCAGGGGCAGAAGTAGTCCTAGAGGCGACACCACAGCATTTGCACAACTCGATAGGTACATGCGGGCATGCACAGGCCTTGAGTCTAGGCTACTTCTCACCAAGCCTCGCCGGCAAGACGCAGCTGTACCTACTACGACGTAGGAAGCTCTACCACAGAGGCCAGTTCCTAGTAGTACCTTGTCTCAGCCATTTCTCCTCTCTACGGCTTGGTTGCTGATGGACGTTCTGTTTTATGGAGGGACTATTCCTAGGCTTTCACGATGGGAGGGGTGAAGCCACCGTTACCCCGCACAGCCTGATACAGTGTGCGGCTAAAAGTCTCTGCCTCGCAGTGGAACCTAGTTTTTTTCCCAACTTGAATCCACTCTTTGATGGGAAGAAGCGCAGAATCCAGCACTGCCTAGTTTCTCACTAGATTATTTCTGGGGCCCGGCAGAGGCTCAACAGGAATAAGCCTCCGGGTCAGTTGCTTCGTTCTTACAGGAACAGCTATCGTCGAAAAGTCAATTACTATAAGATTTGATTTTTCATTGTTGTGCTGTACATACGCACCGTGAGGGGCCGGGCTGGCAGACTGTGGACACTGGCACGCTCCTAGCAGGTCTTCAAATGGATGCAAATGCGTTCTACAGATTCGAATGCCACTCAAACCGCACGAGTAAAAGAGCTACCATTACAGAGTGTGATTCAGAATATGCATGGATACGGGGTTGCAAAGTGCCGGTGAGACATGTTGCGCAGTAAACTGGTAATAGATTAGCACGCGGCCTTGGATTTGCACCGTAGGCCCCATTATCTACTAATGCAAAATGAGCCAATATTAATGCGCAACCTGGAAAGAAACACAAAGGCAAGGCGCCGCGTTTGGACAGAAGTGGAATAACCGGCGCCTTTATTTCGGCTCCTTCCAATAAAATTCAGTTTTTCAGACTCCCTAATTCCCAATAGGAGTACTAGACAGCCATTTCTAGGCCTAGTGGCACCTGAGTTATTCGTGATACCACTGATCTGCATGCCCGAATGTCTAGCAGCCACGCTGCACACCTTCAACAATCTTCTCCTTAGCATAATTCCTCTAAAATTCATACTTGTTCTCTACTTTATTATCAAACGCTCTTAAAATCGCCCTACAGATGTGTCCTCTGTCCTCTCCCTCTTTGCATCAGACATAAAAATGCGCAGCTGCAGATACGAACGCGTTAGACGTAACTAATTCTAGAATCTGCAGTGAGCCACTCCTTTCTCTCTTCTTCTCTTAGCAAAGCTATATCCAGAGCATTTCGATTTTTTTTATTCCTCGCACGAAGCTCACAGATACAGAGGCGGAGCGACAAGCGGACACGACCCCCAGACATAGCGGGAGGAAAGCAGTGGGGCTTTGTGGGACTGTGTACAGCTGGCAGCGTATCTCAAAAAATACTATTGTAATGACTTCCTAAAATTTTTGTCTAAAACCTTCAAGGTATAGAAAGAAACCATAGCGGCCGGTTTTTATGTACAGTACCGTATGTAAGCACCCCTGTAAACATAGAGCCGACACACGGAACACCCAAGAGAGTACGTCGGAGCGAGCTATCCATCTCCTAACCGCTAGCTTGATGTCCATGCCCTTCCACTCTCTCTTGTTTCGTTCAAAGCTTGGCATGTAGCGGCCTGAGGAGCGCAAATCTGGCGCTCGGTGCTCCACGCATCAGCCTTATTCTCTCTTTGCGTTTAGCATTTAGCTGAGACTGCCGTTGACGCTTGTTTCGGCAATGGCCGACTCACATCTAGCCTCCTGAACAGTGAAGCTCGCTCTTCAGGCATTGGCTGGAGTGAGAGCTAGCTACGTGCGTTTACCGGCACGAGCCTCCTCAATTCAGTAATGCTGCGTGGGAGTGAGAGCAAAAGGTAGCCCTTGGGCCGCTACTAAGCGCGGCACAAACACTTCAGTACTCAAAAACCTATGGAAAACGGGGATTTTACACACAGGGGGCGAGCGGAACCACAGACTGTATCGTATGCAGAGAAGCTGTTATTGGCCTTCTAGGGTGTATTTACACCCAGAGGCCCTGCTGAGTGAAACAGCGTAGGGATGACCATGGGGGAGGGGCAGCAGGAGAAAGATTTGTTGCCTGCGCTGCAGCAACAGCCATTACCTGATGCACCAACTCTGCCAGCGGAAACGGCATCAGCTTCAGATGGGCTGTTAATCGTGCAACTGCCGCCACCCCCAATAGAGGAGAATGTGAGTAGTTGCTTGGACTCCCTATGCGAGAGAGGAGCCCTGAGTGTGAACAAGTAAGCAGTAGTCCTTTTGGCAGCTCCAGCAATAGCAGAAGAAGCATTAGCAGGGCAAGTCGCAACTAACCACACTACTCTGAAGGCTGCGGTCCAACTGCACGCGCCTTTCTGCTCAGGGCTTTGCTCTTAAAGCAAAAGTTCTTCAAACTGCACGAGCGCTACGCTCACGCTGCATCAAAGGAGAGCTACGCTGCAGCAAGGCTCCAGCGATTGCAGGGGCAGTTAACGCATCAGCAGGAGGAGCTCGCAGAAGCTGCAACAAAGGCGGCACAATACGCTGAACGCATTGCTTCGCTGAAACATGAAATCAATGAGGTGCGAACCCCACGGGATGCTTGTCACCCTATGCTGCTGGGAGGATCGGGTATGGGGCATCGTCGTTACTGTTTAGGGTGCAGGTGTCAGGGGAACATTAGGATATAGACTTCGTGGACTCCCCACTTTTTGATGCCTTCATGCCTCTTGAGCTGCTTAGCTGCTGCTTCGCTCCTCTTTCTTTTGTCTCTCGCGTGAATCGCCTTTATTGCTGGCAACGATTTCCCGTCAGTCTCGGAAGGCCTTCCCACCAATAGACTTCTTACGCTCCCACACTGCCTTGTCTATCCTGCCTTCCCTCCTACCTCCGATCTCCCCGTTCGCGCGTGCCCCTTCTAACAGCAAGCTCAACAAAATAGCATAGGCTCCCTACTTAGATGTACTTGCCGCCCCTATTATCAGTCGATCCGCTTCATACAATTATCCCAAATGCCCTGAGAAAAACCCCTTGAGCCACAAGCCCCCAGTGTCTCCCTAGTTCGAACTGGCGGCGTCGCTGCCTCTCTACGTGTCGAAGCGTGCTCCTTCACGTCTCGGCCTTTACAGAAGAAAGCTGATGTCGTCCGTTCCTCCTCACGACAACATATGTTGCATCAGCAGCTGGCTGCGCTCAAAGCGGAAGCGCAAGAGCTTCAGGGACAGCTCGAAACACAAGTCAAACGGTCAGCCAACTCAAACGCAAGGTTTCCCTTTGAAAGATCACTCAAAGGGTTCCCTGCCTAATGCCTTTCTCTCTAAAAGGCTCGTGTGACGCCGCTAAGAAGCCGGTTAGTATGGCCTTGTAGGAGCCAGCCAAGGCATCCTGCAAAAGGCAGAGCAGCTCCTAACGCGGTCCTCCCTAAGGCCTCTTAAATAACCCCCAAAAGGCCCCTTGTGAGGCTTCTCGCGAAAAATGTGAAATTTCGAAGCGGTGCCATACGTCTGGAGCCTGTTGGGGCTTTCGTTCGTGGTTCCTCCTTTAGAGCTGCTGAAGTGGAGACGGTGTTCATACAGGGAGCTTCACAAACTATTCAACTGCTGAAGGTACCTGAAAATTCGCACTTCTCCGCAAAACTGATGTAGTGTCTCCTAAGCGCTTCTGAAGGCAGGAAAAAGTAGCATTCCTGTTCTTTGGTATTCGCTCCAATCCTTTAGTTGTTTTCTTCAGCCTTCTTGCTAGTACCTTCGCATCCGTCTGTAGTCTTACAGTCTCTCCTCCTTAGGTTCTTCCTTGACACGGGCACTAAAACGCTCTCCTTTTCTGCTGCACTCATCCACTCCCTATTCGTGGTCGCTCTGGTTTGCTGTGTCGTGCTTTGCTTTTTGTGAATATTCAAGCGTTAATATCACCTATCCGTGTGTTTGAGCCTCGATGTATCTCTAAGCACAGGTATGCGTCTGCGCTCATCAAACTCTCTTTGGTAGTGCTGACCCTCTGCTTCGCTTTGCAGCGCGAGGAGAAACGGCTCAATGCGTCTATTGGTGAGCCGAAATTCGAAAGAGAGACCTCCTAAGCTGTTGGGAACGTCTAGAGCTTTAAATTAAGCATTTGAAACCGGTGGTGTTAAACCCCTGAAGGCAATCACTACAGAACTGGCCAGTCGCGAGAAAAAGATTTGATGCTTTTTTCTCCGCTAGGGCTTTTTAATGGCTTAGGGTGCATGTATATAGGGGCTTCGGTATGTGGGTTAGTGATTGTGAAGAACAGAGCGCGGCAAGGATGAAGTTGTCAAATTGAGTCAAAAAGAAAAAGCGCTCGTAGGAAAGATAGAGGCAAGGCGAATCCTAAGCTGTAAAATGAGCACACTACATGTCAACTGAAGAACAACCGTGCATTTTCCTGGGTATCTTTTATAGCCAGCCACACAGCTAGCTAGCAATTAGCGAGTTTCCAGACCACCTGCCTTTACTGGCTCATTAGAAGGCGTTTCGCTCGCCATCTGCACCCGAATAGCTGGTCTGAGACTCTTTCATTACCTACACGCATGCACACTGAGCTAGCTTCACCTGCTTGAGTATCCTTTAGGAGACTGCCGCTCGGCAGCAGAGCCTAAATGAAGAACTTACCCAGATGTTGTCTCAGCCACAGAGGCAAACGGAGCAGCGCGAACTTGTACAGCACATGTTGAATGCAATGAAGCAGCAAGAGCTGCGGGTGGCACAACAAACCGAGGAGCAGCAACAGCTAGTCGCACAGGCGAATACCGAAATACAAGTAGACAGCACCCTTGGACCAAAGTGCAATTTAAAGGCGCAATCTCATATCCTGATTCACTGAACTGACTTCAGTCGCGTGGCCTTCTCGAGCCGAGGATATGATTGCCCTTAGTGCGGCTACTCCTATTGCTGCTGCATGCATATTGTCGGCTTTGCACACAGGCCCTGACAGAAAAGCTGAGCCAGCAGCAACAAACTCTGAAGGAGCAGCGGAGGATGGCTGAGGAGCTTGAGCCACAACAACGAAGCATACGCACTCGACTCGACCTGGCGCAGGCAAACTCTTAGCCCTAAGTTCTGGGTTAAGGCCACAATGCCTAATACCTTAGCCCTACCTTGCTCCATCTAGAAGCTTTAGCTGCGGAACTTGCACGCTGCAATTGCCGTCTGATGGCGTAAAAGGCTAGTTGCCTTAATCATTTGCTCTTTGGGTAGCTGCAGCGGATCCTTCCAATGCATCCGCTAGAGAAAAAGTTCTCAGGTTGTCACCAGTGCGGCTGCGGTTGCACTCCTCATTTCTGCGTGTGTTGAGACTTCCGGCTGTGCGGAGACATCAGCTAGAGTTTGCCGACACCACCGAATGCCGCAACACGATACAGGCAGAACTGAAAGCTGCCGCTGCGTCCTTGCAACAAGCCAAGGAGGAGCTTCAGCACTTTAGAACCGTCCTAGAGAGGGCCAAGCTGTGAGATATACACAAGGGCCAGCCTGCCTCGCTTAAGCGTCAGATTTTAAGGTTTAAGGGTAGGGTTTGGACCTGACTAAGACTCGAGGTAGCTGCCCTGCGCCGTTTTCGGAGTTCGATTCGCGAGAAACGGGGAAAGCAAAAGATCTGGGAAGCGCTGTGGAGATCGCGACTGTCGACTGCTGGCAAGGTGCTAGGATTGAGGGTATCAACTGTATGAGATGTGAGTGCAGGGACTACAATAAAGGCACTGTGCGACGAGACCGTGCTGCAGCGCTTCTCCCTGTTTTAGTGGCTCGTAAGGTGGGATACTTTTGCGTCTTGGGCTGCTCAAGGTCTCAATCCACAGCTCCCCTTTTCTAAGTTTTAAATGGACCACTGGAAGATCCAGGCTCTAAGGGGCTAAAAGTTGCCTGCAGCCTCGTGCGTTATTAGGAAACTATGCACGCTTTCAAGGTTTCGTATTTGCGTCACGTGTGTCAAATGTCATAGGGGGAGCTAGAGCTTCAGAAAAAAGCTCTTCTAATGGAGTCTGCCTCTCGCACGAAAGAGGCAAGTTGCCGTCCGTGTCTGCAGCTCTTCACCCGCATGCTGCGTTTTTTGTTCGTCGGCTTACTCTAGTTTTCTCAGTCGCTCTCTGTGTCTATGGCTTTCTTGGGCTTGCCTGTTAGGATCTTTCTCTTTCTCTGCTGCTCCCTCGATCTGCATATCCCTTGTGGCTTCACTGGTATAGAAACGCCATCGTCTGCGAAGAGCTGCAAGCTTCTGCAAAGGCTATGGTCTAGGGATGTGGTCTGGCTGCAGGCAGGACAGTTAAGGGCCAAGAACGAGGAATTGTACGACCGCATCAAAGGAGATGTATATCAGCCCTAAATCTCAAACCGTATATCCTGAACAGCCTAAACCCCAACGCGAGAGCTCACTAAACCTCAGCTTGTTGCTGTGACCATTTTGTCCAACATTTCTTCTCAGGAAGCTTCTCTTAAGCAGAGAAAAGAAGATCTTACCTCACTGGTATCCTACGAACTCATAGCTCTACCCCTAACCCCAACTCCCTGCATAACTAATACATCCGATGTATCTTCAAACCATTCTTGTGAGCACCTACACCCTTACCGTATCGCCTACTTCCCCAAGCTCAGGTGTGTGCCCATACGCGCAGAGCAAGCGGCGGTGTGAACTGGAAGCGGAGGCAGCGCAGGTGCTGCAACGCATAGCCCGCTGGAATGCGATGGAGATAGAAATGGCCGCACAGCGGCAGCAAGCAGCCCAAGCACTTGCGGATAGCGAACGACTAAGGAAGGAGACACTAGAACAGCTCAACCTCAAGGTCCTGCAAATGTACCTAGATGTTCTTGTTGTTGCGTTGATTATGAGAGCTCCTACAGTGACGCTCCGCTTCATATTTCCATACAATTTAACTGTGGTGTGCGTACTCTTCAAAAGTATGCAAATGCTTACATTACGCACGAGCTGCCACCTTTGCTTCCAGAACCTCGCATTCTCCCTACCTGGGGCGCTCCCCCCACACTGCTTCTCTCTGCCTCTTCCGAACCAAACTCATTCATCGCTACCCAGAATAAGCCTAGGTAGCTGCCTGCCCTTCTTCTTAGTCCTCCTCGCGTGCATGCTGTTGCCAACGAGTGCCGCCATTGAACGTTCCCATCTCCGCAGTAAATCGCAAGGTACGTGCTCAGGCCACGACCTATAAGCTGACCAGCTGAACAACTGCTTACCGAGCCGATACTGGTGTGCAGGGTGTCGAGGCAACATTCGCGGAGCGCTGCCTGCACGAAATTTGGGGGGAGCAGGAGAAACAGCAGGCGGGAATCGAACGCGTGCGGCAGCAGTGCGAGGCCTACGCAATTCAAATCCAGGAGGCTGGTCAGGGCCTCTCCGAGCTGTTGCAAAGACAAAGAGTGCTGGCCAATGAAATTGATATTTTTAGGAAAGACGTGGAGTCCAAAGACGCGACAATTCAGGTCAGGCATACACGGGAGAGGCACACAGAGGAAATTGGGGTAGTGACATAGAAAGGGGCTTTGGAAAAAGCAGGGAGGGGGCACAAAGGCACAGGAAGGGACAACGCAGAGGCATAAAAAAGGCGCAGAGATTGAAAGACGGGATCGTTGGCACACGAGGAGGAACCGATAGAGAAAGAAGCATATAGGCAGCAGACGCCATGAAACACGGAAAGACACAAAATTATAGACACGAAGAGAAGTAGCCGGAAAAAGTGCCTACCAGGCGGGCCATGTGTCCTCGGAAAGATATGGGTGCTGGTGGGCGCATGCTTTCCGAGTTGCACTCCGATAAGCAAGAAGGGGTAGCCGCATCGAAAACATTAGTGCGAGCAGAGCCGGGAGCATTAGCAGAATATGCAGTGGCGATTCTGCTTAGGGCATTACAATGCAGTGCCACCAGGCACTACAACAAAGGGCTGTGCTCCGCAGCCAGCATTCTCGCCTGCTGCAGAAGATTGCCGCTTGCAATGGTTCGTTTTGCCGCTCTTAATGCTAGTCCTACTCCTCATACCTTCGCGTCCTTCAATGTTGCGGTACACCTTGTTTTAACCCCTGAACTTATTCCTGCTACTGCGGACCCTGTGCGTGGTCCCACTTCACTTTTCTACGAACCTATTTTTGTATATTGCCTCTGCGCGTGAACCCATTAGTTCATCTGTGCATGATTAGACGCATGCACTAAAAACGCACAACAAGTTGCACGCATCTACGTATGTGCATAGTGGAAGTAGAGGAGTCAATGATGACTTCTGAGCGCCTCAATTCTTGTCTTTCTGAGTTGGAAGAAGCAATGCGGAGGCAAAAGGATGCCTATGAAAAGGCAGTGGAGAGCAGGAACGTGACTGGGGTGCAGCTGATAGACAGGTGCGTGTATTTTACTAACACTGGCAACAAAACGGCGGGAAGGGTGCTACAGGCAAACAGTACACTGAGGGAACAGGGTCAGGCGTAGAAAGGCAGGACTACGGAAGGAGGCAGAGAGAGAGCTCTTGACAACAGGAGAGAAACGGTCTAAGGAATAGAAAGGCAAACATCATAGGAGAACACGGGCTGCAAACGAGATCAACAGTGTGAGGGGGCGCAAACCCAAGATATGCACCCAATGCTTCGTGC
Organism: Cyclospora cayetanensis; assembly: GCF_002999335.1. NCBI lineage: Eukaryota > Apicomplexa > Conoidasida > Eucoccidiorida > Eimeriidae > Cyclospora > Cyclospora cayetanensis. The sequence goes on along the minus strand of NW_020312194.1, from coordinate 34,881 downwards.
CTGAACGCTGGAAGCATCACGGTGTCGTTTCCACAGGAATGACGAGCTTTGCCTTATGTGGGAACGGAGTAATGCGATGGGTAAGCTACCCTACTATCCCCCAAGCCTTGTTCTGCCCCTTGCGTCCCTGATTGCAGAGCACGATGTGGCATAGCGCCCGTTGCTTTTAACGCTACAACCAACACTAGCAGCAAACCCGCACGTTGTTGCTGCATGAGCTCAGAATACGCAGAGAGGAGAAGTCTGCTAGCGACCCAAGAGGCCGAATCTGTACGCTTGAGAAGTAGAGGTGTAGTCAACTCTTCACCAGCTGGGTAGAGGGGTGGGGGCAAGAATGTGGAATGTACATGTACAAAGCTGGCAACTGAAGTGCATATTGATGTTGTATCCGCATAAAAGTAGTCATCTGGCTCACCAGAAAAAATACTGTATTCGTAGCGCACGGCTGTTTGCCCAGTTCTCCACACAATGCATAGTTAGTGTCACTTTGCCACGAGTCCAGTGGCACAAAAATCTATCCGGCTGTCTACATTTGCAGGAAGTGATGCAGTTGCGTGCGAGGGCAAAAGAGCTGAAGCAGCAGTTGCAGATCCAGCAGAAAAGATGCCGGGCTGTGCCGGAGTTAGCTGAGGAGGTTGCAAGTCTCAAAGATGAGCTAGCTAAGGAAAAGTCCAGCACCAAGAGACTCCGACTTGAGCTCGGTAAGCCTTGGAGTAGCGCACAGCTACATCAAAATCAGTAGACTGTGGAGGTTTGGCGTGGCTCGAGAAAGATCCTTGCGTCCTTGTTATCCTCAGAGAACCCCCATGGTAGCCGGCCCTGGAGAGAAGTTGGGCGGTACGGAAATGTATTGAAGATGCTAAGGACTAAAGTTTAGAATGAATAGGTACAGTGGCTTTACTCTGTGGTCCCTTTCTGACTGTCAGGGGTCATATTTCGATCCTCGTGGCGTGTGTACTCCTCAGCGCTGAGCCTGACATGGAGGAGTTACTAGCGAAGGAAAAGGAACTACAACAGCGCCTCAATGCCCAGAAGGTAAAACTGCTGGATCTCCAGCCCAGGATTGAGGAACTAGACGAAGCTAACAGTGAGGAACGAACGAAACGATAACGGGACGGGGGCTTTGAGAGGGATCTGCCCACGAGAATAGCAGAGGGAACAGATATAAGGGGTTGGACTATAGGTGTCTCCGCGGTAAAAGGAGGGAAATTCGAGAAACTTCCTGTCTTTCCAACTTATAAACCAGCCTATGCATCCTTGGGGGAGGAGCTGCACGGAGCACCTCATCAGATATGTATACTTCTGCAGATACTCATTTTACAGAGACACATGCGGCCAGTCCCATATATGTACTGTATGTAGATTTGTGCATAGCTGTCAGTATATGTATTAGCTTCAGAGCAGCACAGGCACGTTCAAAAACGAATACAATCCACCGACACTTGGATGCTCGCATGCCCACATGCATACACATAAATACTAGTACTGGTGCGCACTCCACAAATGAGCAAACACACTTGGATGGTGATGTCTTTCTTTTTTTGCTGTTTATACCTTAGAGGATCTATACAGCAAAACTGAGTCGGGTCGGGAAGTGGCCTTCGAGCTTATTGAGACGTTGGGAACTTTGCAACAGCGTTTGGGGGAAATAAGCAAAAAGGAAAGATGCCTTCGTGCGGAGACAATCATGTACAAAGTGAGTTACGTCGCGGCATGCTGTGTAGGCGGGTACAGGAAGGGTGTTTGCCGCATAAGCAGAGTGCGGACAGGATTAACTGGTCAGCGCGAGCAGGCGCACAGAAAGCGAGGCTGATTTCTTTTTTAGCACGGAGAGCTGCAGTGGTACAGATAGATGAGACAAAGGGCTACAAAGACACGTAGAGAGCGGAATGATGGGAGGAGGCAGAAAGGACAAAGAATGTCCGCGTGCTTTGTGGCTCGTAAGGAGGCACAGCGAAAGCCTGTGCTGTGTTGCTTTTAGACAATGCTGCCCCAGCTAACCCGGATGCAGGAGGAGCTGACTGAACAGCTATCAACTGCCAGGGTGAATTTGCTGCATCGGCAGCCACCCTCCGCTGCGGTCGAGGCTGAGCTGCAGCAACAAGCGGAGAGACGCCGGAAGAAGAGACAGATTCTTAGAGAGGCTGCCGAGATGAAAAAAGCAGAGAGAGAGAGGGCGGTCCCCCGGTAAGAACGCGATGCAACGCTCTCCACTAAATGGAGGCGTCCCCCGTAATCCGGCGAGACGCTTTCAAGGCTATCTCGTGAAGCACCTAGAACCGACTGGAGGACGCGTCGAGCTAATAATCCTAAAACTGTTGATATTAAGCCGAATCTATGTACGCTCGTGCTGCCATAAAGAGTATCTCGTGTCCACACGAAAGTTACTTAGCTACGAGCACCCAGATACACTTAACGGTTACTCGTCCATTGTCATTTGCCCCCTCTTCATCTGTGTCCTCCCGTTTCTCCCTCTATATCTACTGCGCACTCTACTTAGCCCCCCTTCTCCTTGTTGCCCCATTCAACTTCGCCTCTGTCCTTTGAGAGTGTATAAACACCGCAGGAGCAGCGCCCCGCCACGACCCTCAATGTACCTTCCTCCAGAAGAATTGGAAGCTGAGAGCTTGCCACAGCCTTATGGGGCATTAGCGCCCTTCCTCCCATACCCCCCAGCCCCCAGCCTGCGATACTTTATCCCTAAACAGTCTACTTAATGGCGAACCATCCAAGATATACGGTCCTCTCTCTAGGGGCAAAAACATGGACTCTACGTATATAGAGGCACGGCTGCAAAAAGCACGTGCAAATACACAACATTCATTCGTGTCCATGCAAGTATATCCACATGAGATATCTATCCATACATTAATGCAAATAAAACAGTCCAGCGTATCTTAAGGCACTATCTCAGAATATTGCCATGGCTAAGCGTATATTCGCATACTATGTGGAAACATATTAACAACTTCAGTTGTGATGCGTATTCGCATTCCCATATGTCAGACCGAAGCACAAGAGAGGTTGAACGAATCAGCTTCGAAATTAACGCACACTTGCATCAAGCTCGCGCCTTTAAGAGACAGAGCAGGGCACTCACAGACCACCAGCTCATAGACACTCTGTGATGCTGGCCTAGCATGGACTAGAGCCTAGGCTGCAAAACCCCTTGAAAAAGACGAGGTTCCGTTGTGCCCTATCCTATGGAATGGCGGGCCTGGACGGGTTTACCTGTGTACCCTAAACTCTACCGTTTCTTTCTCCTGCCTTTGCTGCCGCTGCTTGTGCTTCCTCCTGCGTTTGCCGCTACTGCAGTGCCCGCTACTGCTCCGCGCGCATCCCCTGGCTTTGCCACTGTTGCTTCGGGTGCCGGAGCTGCAGCCTGCATGCATCGAGCAGATCTCCCCGAGTTCCAGCATTAACCGTTCAGGAGAGACCGTGGTGTGGCTGTTTGAACCCTATGCTTTTCAGTCTATTTAGCTGGGTTAACTTACACTGGAATCCTGTGTCTTCCCGCTGGTTTCTGGTATGCATGCTGCTTCTTCTTCTGCTGGCCGACGTCCCTTCCGGCGCCGTTCTGTACCCCCATAAGCAGTCGCATGTAAATAGATCCATGTATGTGTTTTAAAAGCGTGAAATTGGGAGGTCGCTATATTATTTCTTCAGGGTATATGTGCTTAGTCCCCCTATATGTGCTTAGTCCCCCTTTACGCATAGTTAATACAGCACGTATCATGAGGTTCTGCTATGCAGAAGATCTACGTAGGATCTATGGAGCACTTGAAATCTTAGCACAGCTTTTTGCTTCGCCAGACTACACTCCATTCCGCTTCGTGCTTTTCAAGTGTACGTGTACCCTTGTCGAAATAGTTTCTCATATTAAATGCATCTTCTTTGTCCGCATAATACTCCTTGTCGATGTCATGCACCCTGCATCAGCACAAGCACATATGCATGAGCCACGACACGTAAACACAAACCGCCAAATGAGAAAGCTAGACGATATAGCACCCCTGGAAAAAGTGAAATATTGAAAGGACTGTAAATACGGCACACAGTCATGAAGAATATGAATGCCAATCAATAAACGGTTGTGTCTGCAGGCCTTGCGTGGCAGGCCCATGCGCACCCCCCTCAAGAACATGCTGTTTTCGACAGTTGCTGAGGTGTGCATACACTTTAACAAAAAGGCATCATTCGAGGCGTGCACCCCCATCCCTAGGGACAAAAGGCTTTCTGCATACGCCGGGGAGGCTGATTACCTGAATCCAAGAGTTTTGCTATATAGTGCATAGGCCGCTCGGTTTGTGACACGAACGTGAAGCGCCGCATAATCCGCGGCAAAGATGTCTTCCATTGCTCGCTCTATAAATGGATACAGAAACAAGATACCCACGTATGCCGATAAGCTCAAAGCGCACCAAAATGTACTTGTAAGTGAATGCCACCCCAGGGGAGACCTAAAGTGTCAACCCACGGGAGAGCGTCATGAGCTTGGAGGCCAAACCAAGCTTTCTGTTTTGTCTCAAAACAGCAACCGATGTCACGTGGCCATGAGGCTTTTGTCCTTGGGTGTTCTCATCCTCTCTGAGACAAATACGAACCGCAAAAACGCGCTAATACTGAGACCTCATATCCTAAACCTTAGCTAGTATGCCTTACATGTAATTCGACGCTAAGTTGAGCGTAAATGGTAACGGAAAGTGCTCGCGCAGACGGGGACGGAAGACATTGCGGCTAAAAGAGCCTTGAACAGCAAGCAATCGGAGGCGCTGCTGAGTGTCCATTACATGTAGACATGTAAATGCATATGACATGGGGGCGCAGATCTGCTAAAAGAGTATTCTCGTGTTCTCTAACGTGGCTTATAAGGGACTTGTACATGCGCTCTATTCCGTTGTACTTGGTATTATAGGGTCTTACAACTTTGCTAGGACATAGCCCACGATCTTTCCTTGTCCATCCTGGGCGACGGTAGGGAGCTGGGGCCAAGAAAGCGAATGAAAGAAATAGTATTTCATTACATAGTTCTCAGGAAGATTCACAAAGTTCACGTGCTGCATCTCAAACAAGTCAAACACGTCACTGGGACGCACCAGACTGCACATCTTCGCGAGGCGGGGCGAGAAACAAGCGAAGCAGACGAATTCGAACAAGTGAAGGAGGAACCGGTATGCGGGGATTAAGAGAGCAAATTTAGTGGGAAGCGAATTATTCGGCGAGCGAAACACATGAACCCATGGCGTTCTCAGTCCGGACCGAACAATGCAAATTTTGGTGGGCGCTAGACTTAGTTCAAACTCCCACAATAGGCCATGAAATTCCTTGAGATCAAGTTTGGAGGTAAGGGATCAGGTCTTGGGGCTTATGCAAGAGCCTGTTAATCAGAGAGCTACACAGCCTTCTTCTTAGGGCCCCCCCTAGGGCCCCCATGCATTTCCCTGGGTGGTGGGGGCCCTGAATGTGGTTCAAGTCACAGCAAAAGTTGTACTTTCAATAACATATGAACAAAGTCCATTTTCAAAGCTATAGCGTTGTTTTCTCATCTAGTTATGGCTCCCGCTGTTACTGCCAACGTGTCCTATGCAGGCCGCCTTCCCCGGAACAAAAATAATTACACCTTCACCTGCTAGGGCTGTACTACTAAAGCAACCCTAACCAAGGCCTCAAATATTGACATCAAAACGCCTATATACGCTGGTCCTTGTGCGGCTTCCGTGATCCGTGAAAGATTCCTCAGTGCAACCACATCAGCAGCCTGCTGTGTACTCCCCTTCGTGGCTTAAATGCATTGTAGCCTACTACTGCTAGGTTCTCTTAAAACACAGAGGGGAAAGACATAATCCTAAGCCGAACATGCGATTTAATATGTACAAGACAATGGCGTCTTCGTTAAACGCAGAACCAGAGCCACCCCGTTCCCCTGCATCCACTGGTACGCAGCCTGATAGACTTTGCGAGCCACTGCTTGGGTGGAAAATATAATTTTGTTTCTAAGCTGTTCAAAGGACACAGATTCCTCAGAAAAATTTCGATGCATGACATTCTTTCGCATGCTCAGGCACCGTGTACCGCTCGTCCCGGGGTCACATCAAGAGGCTTATTGCTGCAAAAGCCTTATCAAAGATGAAGAGGAACTAAATGTGTATTGTCTTCAACAGTGTCATGTCCCTTCGGAGACTTGAGATGAAGGACACTGGAAGGAGAAGAAGGAAGTTCCTATCAAAACCCCTTAATTAATCTTTAACAATTTGTTAATTGGCGTTCACTATCGCCCTATGGAAAGCTTGGATTGAATACATGGCGAAGGCGAGGAGGTAGCTCTCTTAAAAGACAGTGCATGATCTTCACCACAAACTTAGCAGGTTATTGAATCTAATAAGAAAAAAGAGATCCAGCCTTTCTGTGCCTGAAAGTCTCGGAGTTCGCGCAGGAGGGAAGAGGGATGTCGAGGGTGCGCGTAGCTGCACCCTCAAGGCACTCCAAGCATTTCCATCTAGCATACATGGATACATACATACACACACTCAGGCAATATTGTGTCTTCTGATATCGATATAATAGGAAACTGCAATAAGTGAGTTGTAGGAACAGAGAGCTCAGTTGGTCGATTCTGTAATAATTCCTAATTAAAATGGCTAGTGGAGTAGGAAGCGCTTAGCCGGCTATATCCTGTACCCAGTTTTAAAAATACGCTCCTCTGTACAATACTTGTACGTCGAGCCAAACTTCGCATAGGAGAGCCGAAAAGGTCCCGCTATACCTCCCCTGTGGAGGCAAACAGACACCCGTAAGCATTACAAATGCTAGAAACAAAGGTGTGCATCGACTTCTGAAATCAGATAAACTAAACGACAGGCACACACGCTAGCCAACAGCGAACGAGTGACAAACCAACAATGCCTTTCTGCTACTTTTGCGGAGCAGGAAGCTCGCAAATTTCAGCGAGCCGACCGCTGCGAGCCTTTGCACCCTGGTGGTAGTGTTGGTAAACAGACTCAAATGTGAAGTAGCTCACCGGCGTTTTCATGCCTAATAGAGCAATCTCTGCATGCTTATAGAGCCATTGTATACACCACAGTTGACTTCAAGGCCCAAAAACCGGCCAAATGAATAATTGAGAAACAACATACCCGAAAGTGTCTGCGCATAAATCTGAGTATATAGTACTCTCTAACAATTCAAAATACAGTGTTGATAAATAAATGTACCTATTCCAACCACAGCAGCCTCGAAACCCTAGCCGACCGCCACTGATGATAGCTCCATACTCGTCCTTATTGAGTTGTGCGCGCACATTTCCGTGCGCTTCCAGCTGTTCACCGGACATTTCCACCGCCAAAGGTGGCTGATGAACTGAGAATATCAATTCCAGGCCCAATCGACCAGGAATTCCTAAGTGTAGACCAGCGCTGCGGGACAGAAATAAGTATATAAGTGTGTGTAACTACAAGCCCATTCTGCCAAAGAAACAACTAAACACAAATCTAGCTGTTCGTGCTCCTCGACTCGCAAGTACTGCGGCTGTACAATCTGTCTGGCAATCTGCCTGGGAGTGGTTTGCAGTCGCCATACTATGGCCAATCTATAGGCGGGTCAGAAAGGCCTGCCCAAACGCAGTAAAATGTTTTGGATCCCATTGTATTTATATTCGTGGGAAAATCTGTATGTGTATCTTTGGCTCACGACTATAGCATAATTGAGCGACTTCCTGAGCCGGGGTAGAGCTGAAGCAAGGGATTAAATATGCATATTTTCTTGAGTCTGCCGAGAACGACGTAGATGCTTTCTTGACCCCTGGCCTCCGGGGGCCACCAATCAAGTCTACAGTGAGATCAGTCCAAAGTCTTTCAGGCCGCTAAGGGCGTTCCAAAATGCGGCGCTTGAAGGAGAACATTCCGGCTTCAGCTGCGGACAATCTGAACGTGACAGGACATCCTCCTCTGCCGTGAGGCGCACCCTAAGGCATCACAAGGATCGTGACAGCTTTCCCACTACAGTGCAAACGTAAAAGCGATCCTAAAAAGCACTGTCCTGGCTTTTACACAAACTAGGAGTGATGTGGGAAGTCGTTTTGTACAAAGAGACGCAGTCCTGACTTTGCTTTAAAGCACAGCAAGCCATCCTCACAGTGGTAGTGCTGAATGCTTTTGCCATTCTGGTTTTTGGCAATAGTATGGAGTGCATGCAAAAGCATAAGGCGCAAATAATTTTGATGGGTCTCCTGGAACTTCACGAGTTCGAACGACTAGGGTACACAATGAATAGCCGCTTGGGCTTCGTGAGGGCACACCGGTGACCACGTTGATGATACCAGAAACAGACATCACGGTGAAGTCCTTCAACAGGAGGCACTCAAGCTACTAAAGGCTGCTGGTCGGTCTGGACAGTCAATTAATGGACATAAAACTAGTGCCAGCGTTTTCAACCCCTCCACACCCCAAAGAGTTCGTATTTTCCGCACTCTACACCGATCCTCGATTATAATATGGCGATAAGAACAAGCATTGAATTGGTGTATCGAAAAATCGATAGCCTGCTGAATAAAAGCAACGTTTACTAATACGTGACTTGCATCGGCTTATAGGAAAGCATGATGCTCTGAATCGGGCAGCGCAGGCACCCGAGAAATTGTAAGGCGACCCATTACCGTCTTCGCTGAGCCACCAGCTTCTCCTGTCCAGAATATAGACCTTGCTTTATTAATTAGATCAGTCAACAAGCAGCAATCCCTGCAAACTCAGTACAACAAAATGTACGCTTGGTGCAAGCCAATGAAGCTTCTCTGCATCCTCGAAGGTGCATAATGGCATAGGCCATACACTAATTGTTCCAATTTTTTTCCGGATCTGGCTCAACCACTCCTTTGGGATACGGAATTCCACAATTACAATTGCTTTTTAAAAGTTAAACACTTTTTTTGTGGTCATCTACCATTGCATGTCCCGTAGCACCTGTTATGCACGCTCTAGGTGCGGTAGGTGTTCTTGAACTTTTCGGTTGAAGAGTAAGGCGCCATCCATGAAGGCAGCCGTCCACCTCTCCTTCAAAGGCTCAAAACATCTTAATTAACGTGCCGTTGCACTTCATTTGTGGCATCAAGAAATCCAATGCGGCAAACAGTTCTACTCGTGTTCGCGAGTCTGCAACGCCGTTGTGTGCCTGCTAGATTAGTGAACGCAGATTTTAAAGAGAGTGTCTCTGCAGTTTTATGTTCAGTGGACTGCTAACCGTGTGGGCAGTCAGATTATTCTTCAGTATTGGGTGTTGGGAGCGCTCGCTCTGTATAATTCTTTTTCAGGAAAAAAATTTGAAGTGCATGCTCGAGCTTCCGTCCTTCTTCGGCATTATAACCGCTTTATGCCCAAATGCGTGTGTTGGTTCTTGCACTGTGTGCTCTTCCAACCAGTCAGGCGCCTGCCTATCAAGCTTATTTCCATGCTACGGAAGTTTCTGATACCGCAAAAAGTAGCGTGAGACCGACCAAAGATTATCATAATATGGGGTGCTAGACGGGCTGCAGTTGACCAGAGTGCTAGCAGCTCTCATTATTTGTCATGGACCACAGGGATAGAAACCAGTTCCTATTTGGAACAGGGATTTTTGACTGGCTTGTCCTTGCTGAATTTTGTATTCTGTTGCTCGTCAGCAAACCTGAGTCTTGAGGAGTGTTGCAACTAATGAACAGGCACATCGCACTGCCGTTCCTCGTATGACAGATCTACCTCATTGCCAGTGTCAAGATAGCACATCAGTTCTTGACCAATACTTTGAGCTAGTAGCAGTGCATTATTAATAAGTTGTAAACTTTCGGAGTATCAGCTGTAGCGTCCCTTAATGCCCCGCAGCCTGCAAGAGGGCTCTCCAAGTAAGTAATGGGCCTTCTTGGATCCCCAAGCAGCCGCCTTCTGCTGGCCCGACCCGCTGCTCGACTTCCCTGGCTTTTCGCATGGGCTAGCAGAACCAAATCATATGACCTATTTTCCTGCGATAGAAGTAGGAGAGTTCTTGGTAGGCTCTCTGGGGCTGCTCAGGAACACAGGTGTTCTTTTGCTTTCTTTCCTCGTTCATCTTGAGCTGTTAGGCTAGGATAGATTCACACAGCTGCAACATCCATAGATTCCACATCCCAACGCGTCACTTTTGTTTTAGCTAAAGACGTCGGACTTGCGCTTGTTTGCTGTTGAAACCTCAATTAGTCCAGCATATGTGGAGGTCCTACCGGCCAGTGGTTTGATTGTTACCTCAGTGCCCATCCTGCAGCAGTCTCACTAGACATGCTGTAACATATTGATAGAACAGCTGTCTCTACGTTGTGGCTTTTGTGAAGCAGAGCTTCATATACCTCGCTATACCGGTCTACTGATAAATTCTTCTGCTTCAGCTTTCTCGGCTCTCCGTTTTAGAGCTGACCTCAGCATATGGCGACAAGTCAAGGCTTCCGCGAATGCTTGAATACTGGTATATTTCTACAGGCGGACAAAATCCTCCATACAAACCGAGCCGGGATCAAAGTATTTCTCCCTCAACTAAACATGCACTGAGGAGCACTGATTCTGTTTATCTGAGGATTACAAAACGCATTTACTTCCGAACGGCCTAAGAACTCTTCGAGTAATTGCTCATCACTACGACCGTCGAACTCGTCTTGTTGGCATGCCGTCGTCGACACATCCATGAAACATTTTATCGGCTGAAAATGTACTCCTGTTGCCAGCTGTGGGCACTACGCTTACATTGGCTTGTAGTCCGGCCTATGCCACGCCAAGAGGTTTTGCGATACCCTAAAGTTCAAGAACCCGGCTTTTTCTCAGCCTACTGCTAACAAAAGCCAGATTATTGAAGTATCAAAATAAGTCTACCAAAAGCAGACAACTGTTGTACGGAAACTGGCCGCTCATTGCACCTGTACCCAGTGGATGAGCGGGGAACCGCTGAGTTGGCCCCTGCGGTGCTAGGTTGTATGACGCTTTAGCTGCGAACTCCGTAGAGAGAGTTGATTGCTCACACAATACAAAGCAATAGAAAGTTATTGAGTGCTTTGCGAAACCCCTTCTCCTCCCTCTGCCCACATTCCCAGGAGTTTTTGTCATGGGAGATGTGGGGCAGCTAGACTGCTCTTAGCTGCTTCCTTGAAGCACTCCGAGCACTCAATGCTAGTTTCACATAGCGTCTACCGCACACGCATACACTACTGCATATGCTTGTGCTGCTGTGACAGTACCCTACAATCACTGCAACAGGCAGGATACAAGAAGACAAACCATTTAGGCACTTATCTATCGACATCTAGCTTAGCATAACACCTGTATTGCAAATTTCAGAGTGTAGGTTAACTCACTATATCTGGCTCACATTCATGCCCGGCACAATCTTGGAGTTGAAAAGAGACCGTTGTCTCAGCGATTTCTGGGACTAAAAGCTAACTTTTGTAGGTAAGTGAAGGAGGTATTGGAGGGAAAGGGTACAAAACAAATGAACCCCAATGAAGTTGAGGGTGAACCGAGGATGTTTCACATGATATTCAGCGCACTCCCGATTACAGTGAGTTCTGAACTGCCTGCGCATGCAAAAAAGCATTTATATGCAGCAAATAGTCTTTCAAAATTATGCAGTCCTAGCGCTTCTACGTTTAGTGCCGCGTGTACTTGAAACTCAATCTGCTGTGTGATAGCATTCCTAAGTTGAAGCTCCACAAGGAAAGGAAACGTTCCAGTTCGTGCCTAAGCAGAAAAACAGTCATACGATGTCGTAATTTCTTTTACACATAAGAATAGTATGTTAGGACGTTTAGCTTATTTTAAGCATACCTTTTCTACAGAGAAGTGTGGTTTTGCTCGTGTCTGTTACGAAGTGTGTGGTTTGTCGTTTAGAAAATTTAGGGAGTTTACGGGGTCAAATACATTCAAGCAGCAATAAGTATGAGCGAAATATGCGGAAAGGTCTTAAAAGAGGTCGGGACACTATGAAAAAGGCAAAACTGAGCCGGGATCACCGTGGGTACCCAAGTAACCAGTTCCTTCATGGCATGCGTGTGTACTGACCCCGTGGCATTTCGTTATTTCCACTTGCCTTGATACATTCTTTTCTGAAATCCGTTTGGCTCGTCATTTTCTGCTCTTTTTTCGGGAATAAACAGGCAGAGCGAACCCTGTTTGTGAGTTCCATTTCGTGTTTTTGCCTTTTACTGCGACCATGCCTGCTTCGTACAACAAGGAGAACGCCCTCAAGTAGGTTCTCGGCACATCCATCAGCATGAATCACGTCATTAACCATGGACTTAGTACATGGAACGCTGGATTCCAACGTTTCTTCCTTCGTTCCCACGCTGCTTTTTGTAGGATGCACACCCCAACTCCCGCTAATCCGTGCACTTGTGCAATGCCGTGGACGCAAAAATGCCATGGAATGTGGCCAATTCTTCGTTTTAGCTCTAATCCCTCTTCTGTTGAACGAAACTGTTTTTTTTCTGCTTAATCATTCGTTCCGACTTCCCTCTTCAGTGTGTAGCCCATGATACCATATTTTCCGTGGGTTTGCAAGTGCCGCGCTCTCCATGTCCTACTGCGCTTTTTTTCCTTCCTCACCGTCTTATACTCTGTGATGCGTTTCCTTTTTGAAGGGCTGTCCAGTCGCCCTTATCCCTGTCGTTTCTGCCCTTTGTTCCTCAATGATGGTCCTAGTCTCTGCGTATCCACCATGACGTGTCTCTCCGTGTAGGGCGTTTTTTCTTGCCACCCCCGCGCTTTAAGCTCATGACTTTTTTGCGCCTCCCGTTTTTCCCAGGGAGAGGCCTCGTGTTCTGGCCGTTGACGGTGTGGACCCTGCGGGCATCCAGATACTTGAAGAAATTGCCAGCGTAGACTCGAGAGCTTCCATCACGGCCGAAGAGCTTCAGCACATTATCCGTAGGCAGAATATGTTTCCCATCCAGCCAGATGGGAAGAGGTCCACTTTTGTGATTTTCTGCCGTCTAGTTGAAGCAGCGGCACGCTGCTTTGACGGTAGTATCTAAAGGTCCCCTCCGTGATTCAGCCGTATCCTGACTCTAAAATACAGCCCCTTCCCTCCCGTCTCAGCTTCTTTCGCCTCGCTCGGTTTTCTCAGCCTCCTCGGTGTCTTCTGAGCGGCTTTCTTCCCCTCAGTTGCCTTGTGCCCCGTCAGCTGCTCCCTGTCTTCGCTCCCCTAAGCAGGAGCTCCCCTGTGCCAGTGGCTTCTGATGTCTCAAGAGCTCCAGACTGTGAGTCCTATTCGCTCTTGCATGTGCGGCTTCAGCCGCCTACGACGCACTTATCGTCCGCAGCGCTACAAGCGTCACTGAGACGCTCATTCGATTAGGATCGAAGCTGAAAGTCATTGGTAAGGCCAGGCACTTGTGGCTGGCGCGGATACACACAGCTGGCGAAGGGGGGCGATACAAGACAGGAGCCGGCAGGGGCAGTGCTAGGCGTGTGCTTCAATGCAGTGGCTGCGTCGTTTTTCAAAAAATATTTGCAGCTGCATGCTTAGTGTGCGTGGACTGCAGGAAGGGCTGGGGTAGGGGTCGACAACATCTGTTTAGAGGCCGCTACTGCCCGAGGCATCTATGTCGTGAACTCTCCGCAAGGAAACACGTAAACTGTACACCCTAGCATTCAGAAGGCGCTGCTTCGCGCATCGTCTGCCTCTTTTTCACCAGGATGACTTTAGGTTTTCTGCTTCCTTGCGACTGCTACCTTCTAGCCCTGCCTCCTGCTTCCTACTGCACTCACACCTCCTTCCCTGCCCTCGCAGCTGGAGCTCCTGCTTGAATCGTTCGTATCCCCTTGCATGTTGCACTGCTGCGTTCGCAGCATTGCGGCGGCAGAGCTAGCACTCACCCTCATGATGGCGCTCTCCCGCAAAGTCACCCTCGCAGACAAATCCGTCTCACAAGGCCATTGGGAACGCAGCAAATTTCAAGGATCTCAGGTGCATGGCAAGACCATTGGTATCGTTGGAATTGGACAGGTACATACAGGTGGCAATACGTAAAGGTAGCAATACATAAAGGTAGCAATACATAAAGGTAGCAATACACACAGGTAGCGATACGACAAACACTGCAACTAGCAATACAGCTAGTAAAATAGCCAGCAGTAGAGCACACAATGAGCATACCTGCACCGAACGCCTGCCTCGCCGCAGAGGGTGCCTCAGTCTGGAGCTTTAACTTGGGGATACCGAGATTGTAATTTGCGCGCTAGTAGCAAAGGGGTCTCTTGTGTGTCTGTCCTGTGCTGCGCTGTCCATGCGTATACCGACATTTTTCGCTTGTTCATGGCATGCATGCCGACTGCATAGGGTGTGTGTGGTGCACGTAGGTGGGGTCTTACATAGCGCTCATCTGCAAGAGCATGGAAATGGAGGTATTAGCATACGATCCATTCGTAAACCAGGCCAAGGCTCAGGCACTGGGGGTAACCATCGTCAGCCTCGAGGATCTCCTCAAAAACAGTGCGTTGTTTAGCATTTTTACGCCAAAAACTCAAAACTTCACTCTCCTGCGCCCACTCTGTGCTGGCCTGGTGTCGCTTCGCTTCTCGCGGCTTGCAGGTATTTCTGCTGCGTGGCTAGCAGGAACGCGATTTTCCTTTTTCCGTGGGGTGCTCGTTCTTCAGGTGACATCGTAACGCTGCATGTACCTCTCATACCGAGCACCCGCAACCTCATTCGAGCAGAGACACTTGCCCTCATGCGACCTCACGCGCTTCTTATCAACACGAGCAGAGGTCAGCTCCCCGCAGCCCAGCTGTCTCGACTTCACTCGCACGCTTGCAACGCTAGACAGCGAAGATCTTCTGAAGCGCACTGTCCGTCGTATATCGACGCGGTCCGCCGAAAGCCGAGCTAGCCAGTTCTAGAGGGGGGATTCATCTTCTCCAGCTAGCCATTTCTAGAGGGGGGATTCATCTTCTCCAGCTAGCCACTTAGATTCCCCTCTCCCAAGGCACTGCCTGGGACCTGGGTGCCAAGCCTGTTAGCTAGCTAGCTAGCTAGTTAGCCCTGTAGCTAGCAGAAGAGGATTCCGGCACGGTGTTTTCTTCTCAAGCGATTCGTCAGCAGTAAGCGGCCGAGTCGATTCGCATCTGTCAAAATTGCGAGCCATGCTGCTACAGGAGGCGTAGTCGATGAAGCGGCAGTGGCTAAGGCATTGACAGAGGGTCGCTTGGGAGGCGCCGCTTTGGACGTGTTCTGCAACGAACGAGCGTTCTCTCCTGATAACCCCCTTTTAGTTGCAAAAGAAAAGGGTGTAAATCTGATCCTTACTCCGCATATTGGTACGCTGCCACTCTCTCTATACATCGCTTGTGACATGTGTATGTGTGTCTATCTGTGTCTGTCTGTCTGTTTCTGTCTCTCTGCGTGCTCGCATTTCTAAACTGTTTTTTTGTTTCGCTGTGTGGTCATTTTACCCCCTCCTTTTCCCTTGCTCGCTTTTGCATCCAGTGCGTCGAGAAATGTTTTCCACCCCTCACGCTTGCTGCCGTGGTCCCCCCAGTGGCGGGTTCCGTTATGCGCAGTGTTTCTGCTTTTCACGATTGTTGCCTCTCCCCTCGCTATAAGCACTGTTAAGGACACTCTCTTGCGGTTCTGTGCATGCCGTGTCTTCCTCTCCTTCCTAGCCTTTCCCCAACCCCTTGCCGGCCGTGTGTTCAAGTCTTCTTCCTCCTCAGGTGCCAGCACCAGAGAGGCGCAAATCAACGTCTCGCTAGATGTAGCTCAGCAAGTAAAACACATACTCTTAGGCGAACTCCCCAAGTCGGCTGTCAACCTGCCCGTAAGCCGAAGTCGTTTGTGTCCTCAGGCGGCACTCCTGGTGCCTGTGCGGATAATGCCCGATTGTAGCAGAAAGCGGCCCTTCTCCTCCCCGTACACCACTCTGTGCAGTTCTGCTGCTGCTGCCGCAACGCAGCCACAGTCAGCGTGGGAAACAGCGAGCCTCGCTCTGCAAACTCAGCAGCGGGAGGCCTACAAAGGCATGTGTGCAAAACATGCGTGCATGTAGATGAATGCATGTATCTATACATGCGTCTTTGCGATTCAGAGCATCCGCCCAAGTGAAATGCCAAAGATGGCCAAGTATCTGAATCACGCAGAGATCCTCGGTTAGTATAACTAGCTATTATAACTTGGGCACGGAGACAGAGTGTGCGCGCCAAGGGACAGCGTGTCGTCAAGAGAATTGGTGCAGGCCTCGGGTGTACAGACAGATGCCCTGGATCCGTCTGTGGAGTCTCCGCTTTTGTGTATTTGTGTCTGTATATATCTCTCGAGGGGGCGATCTCTTCGAGCGTTTTTGCATGCGTAATTCAAACAAGTGTATGCCACAAATGCTTCTTAACCCGCGCAAAGTATCCAAATAGGGAGTGCTTCCTCTAGGCGCCGTTGCTGGCGTTTTCAGGAGGCTGACTTGCCGTTTCATGACTTCGAACCTCAGTATGCCTGGTTGTGGGCTGCCTCGATCGGATTCGTTGCAAACCTCAATATGTACCTTGTTGCATGATGCCTCAATATGCCTTTTTGCGCAAGCTCTTTTCGTGCATGCAGGCAGACTCAGTAGCCAGCTACTCAAGCACCCCATGGAGGGCCTTCATCTCAAGGTCTTTGGCGATATTGAAAACGAGCAACTTGACGTCCTCCTCCTTGCTGTAACTCAAGTAAGAAAGTATGGAGTCTATTGCCTTTCAAGAGTCGCACCGATTTTTAAATAAATCGGCTGTCTTTCCATGAATCGCTGATCATCTCTGCGATCCAGCTCCCACCAGGGCCTCTGCGTGCACCGTTGTTCGTTTGTATCTCCTTGCTACCGCTCCATATATACATACGTATGTATGTATGGAATCCTCCACGATGTTGCATTGCATACTACCCTGCCGTTCTGCGTGTCTACCTGCTCCCTCCAGGGTGCCTTAGCTCCACATTGCGAGCATCGTGTCAACTTCGTGAACGTGCGGCAGTTGGCTGCTGCACACAAGATCAAACTCTCTGTATCCAAGGGTTAGGAAAATTCCCTATAGCCAAATCGATTGCATCCCGCTTTTCCCTCTTACGTCTTCTTCACGCTATGTGTCCAGTGCTGCCGCGGGCCTCGCGGTGTCTATACACCTCCACTACCTCCACCCTCACCCACCACACGCCCCCCTCCCCCATAACTCCGTCTTCATATATATATATATATATATCTATGTGCATCTAGGCATGCACATGCGTATGTATTTTCCACTTGCGCTGTATGCATTCCTCGGATTTCCTTGACTGCTCGTCTCTCATCTGCTTGTGCTTCCGTGTGCGTCACCGAGCATGGCCACCCCGTGCGTGCTGTGTCTGTGTTCACCTTTTCCCCCTTTCTTGTGCCTCTCTTTTTCTTTCCCTCTTCGCATGTACCTGACCAGCTGCATCGCGTGCAGCCGTATCGCTGCCGCTGCTCCCTCGCTACCTCTATCGCTCTGTCTGTCAAGACAAGCTGTGTGCTTGCCCCCCATGCTGTGCAGCCTACGGCTCGCGAAGCAACGTGTTCTTTGAGGTTACTGTACACTCCAGCGACGAGAGCGCCTCGCTAGGAGGCTGCTCCACCAATGAGGGCACCCTCATCCTGCGAAGCTTTAAAGGCATGCCTATCGCTTTCTGCATGCCGCAAATCAACGCTGCGACTCCCGTTCATTCGGAGGCGACAACTCCCTTGGAAACGTCTTTCTCGCCGGCATCTATGGCCGGTGCAGCAAAAGAGGGAGACCTTGACAGCACAGGAGACAGCCTGCCGGGGGCAGACTTTGGCCTTCCGCCACATCATTATCGGCCGATTTATATGTTTTATACCCTCCACGTGTAAGGCGCACACAGCTAGGGGATTATGTATGTTTGAACGTGTGTATGTGTGTGTGTTTTTGTATGTGTGTTTGTATGTTTATTTGTATGTGTGTTTGTATGTTTATTTGTATGTGTGTGTCCCTGCGTTCTTGTATGTGTGCTTGTATGTTTATTCGTATGTGTGCTTGTATGTTTATTTGTTTGTGTGTTTGTATGTTTATTTGTATGTGTTTTTGTGCGTTTATTTGTTTGTGTGTTTATTTGTATACTTATTTGTATGTGTGTGTGTAACAAACGTGTCCTCAGGGATAGGCCAGGCGTCTTGTCATCCATCCTCTCGATCATAAGTTCTGCCGGGATTAATGTTGCGAATTGCCACTTAGGGCGCCGGTGGGTGGACAGAGCATCGCAGGAGGATCTCCTCGATAGGCCTTTAGAGACAGCAAGCCCTCAAGGGCCGAATGTGTCTCAGGGGGGTGCTTCTGGCGTTCCTCAGGAAGTTTTAGGCATGTGTATATTTCACATAGACAGCGCCGTAGACGAGAACTTGTTGGAGAGCATTAGGCAGCTACAGTACGTTAGAGAGGCCATGGTGTTTGCGACGCCGTGTACACTGGGGCAAGTGCGCTTCCTCTAGGCAGCTGCAAAAAACGGCAAAAGCGACGCTATCCTAGCCACCAAAGTGGCAGCCTGACCCCACAATGTATGCGTATCGTCTGCCCTCTCTGTGCCTCACTTCCAGCTTGCATGTCTCGCCTCCCACGGAACAGCCCCACATTCCCTCTCCTCCCCTGTCCCCCCGACCCACCACCTCCTGAAACGCAGGCAGGCAGCGCTCTCGATGGCAGCGAGCCTTAATTTGCAGCAGGTGTCTTGATTCGACTTCCGCACAAGGCGGTCGCCAGTACCATGAGTTGGCGGATGCTTTTGACACAAGCATAGGATGCACAGACACCGCCACTTGTGCAGAACCACCCACGAGAGGCCAATGCCCTCCAACAAGAAGCCTCCCCACGTCCCCCTACACACAGCGCGCCGGCGCAATTCGCCAAGGCACTGCCGAGGCTTCCATGCTGCCGCGCGCTTAGAGAGAACTCCTGGAGGAACCTTCTTGGGTGTAATCCAAGGGGCCTCCCCCGTGTTCAGTATTCTTCTCGGATCGCCTCGGGGAGTTCCTTAAGCGTGAACCCCCTCGGCGCCAGTTCCTCCTTGTCTGTCTCGACTTTTGGGTAGGAGAGGATGAGTCGCTCGGCGGGGAGAATGGCTAGACCAAACTGCCTAAAGAGCTCGTACCGCTGAGGGTAGTGGTGATACAGGACGGGTTCTTGGAGGCGTGCCTGGTAAACTATCTCCCCGATGCAAAGGCCCTGAGAGGCGCAGCATGCGAGGCGAGGCGGCTTGGGGTGGAGAGAAAGGGGTGGTGGCTAGCTAGAGTGCGCTAGAGGTATAGTGGGAAAGCAGCGAGGCAGACAGGAACTCCTAATGGGGGGCGAACAGAGAGGGAGAGACGATTGTGAAGGGGCTTCAGCCGGGCGTGAGTCGAACGGGGTACAGGCCAGAGCATTTGCGTATGAGCAAAGGCGAGACACCACGAGAGGCTGCTTAGCGAATGCTAGAAACGTAGACAGAACGCATGTGCGCGCAGGTAGTAGGTAGTAAAGACAGGGGACGCCGCGGGGGAGGTGGCGGGCTGCGCATGTCAAGAGTGAATGATCGGTACAGTTGGCGAGAGCAAGCGCCACACAGTGAGGCGTCGAGTCAACTGGGTAGCAGGCTGCCTTAATAGCAGCAGCCGAGTGGGCAGATCGGCAAAAATCTTCTCTCTGTCTTACCTGAACTTCCTCCGGCTTGCATACATCCGCAACCAAACAGGAAGGAGGAATTACGGCATCTCGGCCCAACTGAACAATAGGATGTTGTCTAAAAAACATCCACCTGCAGTACCGAGCGCACATGCCTCCACGCATGCCTCCATGTATTCATGCACATTCACACATACGTTATTGTTCTCACATACCCAGACATATACACATGTGCGCGCATGCAGCTCAATCTACGGCTCGCCCTCTTGCAATTCGCCTGCATGCAAAGTGCTACTCCTGCACCAAGAGGCTAGGGTTACGGCCCCTCGGGAACGCTGGGCAAAGCGCACAGAAGCCTGTCACGCCCGCACCAGTGTGCAGCGAACATACCACTTGACTCCTTTGAGGAGCTTCATCCACGTGAAGTTAAGATACTTTTCGGTTCCTTCCCACCTGAACCCCAGGCGGTCCAGAACTGGCCGCCTCCGGGGATGGAAGCGCGCATCTACATCACCCTGCCTGATCTGGTGTACGTACAGACCAAGGGGCATTCCCCACCACTGGGCAGGCCACAGGTTTGCTTCTTCTGCCTGTTCTTGCTGCTGCTGCTCTGTCCGCCACGGGCTTTGCAAAGAGGTGACATTCTCTCCTTCAACCAGCACACAACCAAGAAGAGGCAGACACATGCGGAGAGCGACAGAGAGCATGCACATTGAGACATGCGCCATAGAAGACACTAGGCGCTTTAGGCAAGCCCTTCATGCAGAATGCCGAGCTCATTCAGGGGGCAGCGCAGCAGCAGCAAAGCAGAGAATGCAGAGAGGCTCAGCAACGCAGGGACGCTACACAGGCAAGCTAACATTAGAAAGGAAGAACTGTAAAGCTAGATATATACATATATGTATGGTGGGGAAGAGAAGATCTGGGATAAGGAAGTAAAGGAGGCACACAACAGCAACCGGCTCTGCACGACCGCGGAGAATGCAGCGGCAGCAGAGAGATGCGGGGGTGAAGAGAGCAAGGCACAGCGAGTAGAGACTACCACGCTACATGGCGTTCTGAACCACAGGAGGAGAAATTTTGGGGGCTAAATCCGAATGACAGGAGGCAGCTGGCCTTAAGAGGCAGCCGAACTCCTACCGGGAATTTTCCAGTCTGCCGGCAGCTCGTTGAAAGTGACGGCCCTGTTTAGCGCCTTCGCCACTGGATCGTACAAGTCCTGCGGTGTACAGACAGCCCGAGGAAGTGCAGGCACCCATATATACGCCTCGCCACTGCTGTGCGGCAGACTGTGAATGGTGGGTAAGCAGGCAGAGGCGGCAGCAGAAGGCGTCCAGCGCACAAGACAGTGCCGCTTCTCGGATCTCTTTGACGCTGGCGACTTTACAACACCAGGGAGGTTCACGACTCACGTTGAAATACTGCAAGGCTTCTATCACATCGTCCCACGACCAGAGGTCGAAGACATACTGATATCCGCCTTCTGTTTGTCGCCTCGAGTGCATTGGAAACGGATACTGAAGAGGGTGCTCCTTCTGCTGCTGCTGCAGCCGCTGTCTGAGGCCGATGCGGCGCTTCACTGGGTGTGGCGGCGTGGGGAGCTGAGAATAGGCAACAACTGCGCTTGCCAATTTCTAGAGTTTCCAACCCCCAGGGTGTAGAACGAAGGCGAGGAAAGTCGCAGCCACAAAGGCAACAGCAGCAGCAGGAGAAGCAGACAGCAGCACCACTGCAGGCAGCGAAGGGCCTACAAAACAGTCGGATGTCTCTTCAGCCGCTCCAAAGTCGAAATCCGAAATGAGGGCGTCTCTCTCCGAGTCAGCACTTCCTCCAGTCACTGTCGCTGCAGTTCGGGGTGTACGAACGCCTTCACCAAAGGGAACAAGGCTAGGAACCTGCCGTGAGGCCTCCAGCGCAGCGCCTTCCTCAATGGCAGCAGCTGCCGCTTCCATCTCCGCCTCAGCAGCAGTCGCACCCTGCTGCACGACGTGTCCAGGAGGCTGCTGCTGCTCCTCCTCTTTCTCTTGCTGCTTGTTGTGCAGCCTGCGCTGCAGCTCCAGCATGTCTGGCGGCAGTCGCTGCCTTTGCTTCGTCTCCTTTACAGATTCCATTTCTTGCATTCCCTCATCCCCCAGACCGGCTCGCTGCTGCACTTGCTGCTGCATTTGCTGCTGCATTTGCTGCACGCCGTCGAAGCCTGCTCTGGACTGCTGCAGCGCCACAATGGCATACAGCGGCATCTGACCCTCTGTTTCGAGTCTCTCTAAGGCCCCTGGCAAGTAGAGGAATCTCCCTCTTTGCCGCAACGCGCTGCATGCAGCTCCTAGGCGGAAGGCCGCTGTCTCGGGAGGATACTGAGGCTCATTCCCCTGCGTGGTGGTGGTGGTGCCTTCTTGGGAGACACCACTAGGGACGACAAAGTACACGGGAGGCCCTCTGAAAGCAGCTTTTGGGGAGGGCTTGGATGCCTGCATGCGCACAGGTTGAGGTGGAAGCAGTTGCAGCCTGCGCCACCGCATGTGAAGCCTGTATGCAAGCCTCCCGCCATGCCGATTTTTGGATTTTTTTTGCACCCTCGAAGGTATCGCGGAGCAAGCAAAGCACTGCTAATATTTCAGCTTCGCTAATTTTTTGATGCGGGGTAGATAGGTAGGGGGTGAGAAGGGGGGCAAAAGGAAAAGGCGGGTGCAACCAGCAGAGGAACTTAGAGGTTTGTCCTCGTCTCTCGACGTAGCACAAGGAAAAAAACCTCAAAAGCCTGCCAAGAGGAGGCACCCGCGGGGAGATCGGAAGACGCACCAAGTACACTGGGAGGGCCTTCAGAAGGAGACGGAATTCTGTTAGCTCCCTCTCGATTCGAGACACTGTGCTGGCTCCTAGCTGCCAATCAAAATCTGCCAAAAGGAGGACACCCCCGAAGAAAGACACACGCGAGTGACAGGCGCTTCAAAACGTGTGACCACAAAGAAGAGGCCTCTAAAATTGCATGCGCAGAGATCAGAGAGAGCGGCAGGCGAGAGACGCAGAAGGGCAAGACAGCAGCAGGCAAAGCCAGTAAGGCAACGCACGCTGCGGAAAGGGAGCCGCAAAGGGAGGCAGAAACAGAGCAGGGAGAAGAAGGGGGTGCTACAAAGGGCAAGAAAATCATGTTTTGCGTGAATGCAAATTTTCAAAAAGCTTTACCTAGCTCCTTGAGCCGCTTGGCGAGGGCTGGCAGCTCCTTCTCCACGAGGTCTCGCTCATGACGCAGCGCTTCCATCTGGACATACACTCCACACTTGAATGTTGTTGGGCTAGAAGGGAAGCTGATTTAGGAAGGGGTCACGAAACAGCGGCAAAGGGAGGGGGAGGACGAACACGACATCTCCCCAGCAGAAGCAGCTGCTTGCTCAGGAGCCGCCTTCCAAGACACCCAAAGGTGAGCCGCTAGCGCTAGAAGAAGCAACAGGGAAGCAACAGCAGCACGGGCAAAACGCTGTCAGCGCCGCGCATTTAGGAATGTCTGACTTCTTCCCCGAGATGCAGCCCCTCAAGATAATGTGGCCAAGGGAACGTTTCCCAATCGGCTATCGGCACTCCGACAAAGGGAGCCTCCGTCGCAGCCTCTAGCACGTCTCCTGCCGTCTCTTGCGCTGCTCCTCGAGACGCCAAAGGGCTGGCTCCAAGAGCAGGAACTATGAACTTCTCAGTGGGGAGACAGAGGGGACCTAAGGCCTCCCGCGTAACAACGAAAGCACTTCCCGCAATCATCAAGCGTAGATGCGGGTGGGGAAGCACCCTCTTCTCTGCCGCGAGCACTAAGGAGCAGCAGCACAAACACGAACACAGAGTGAAACACCCAAGTAGCGCTCGCCATCCTCTACCCAACTGGCTAGCGGGTCCCCGCAGGGGGGAGGGAGGGGGTCAGTCTGGCCGCTACCTAGCTAGCCACGCGCGCGGAGCAGGGTGGAGAGAGAGGTGCGCAGCTAGAGAGGCCGTGTTGCTAGTCTGAGCGCATCTAGCCAACTAGAGAAGGACGCTGCCTCGGAGACGGCTAGCACAAAACAGGGGTTCCCTGTGCGCGCGGAGACTGGCACACGCGCCGGAGAGGAAGGCCTCAATTAGGAGGGACTGGCAGCGCTTTCTGCTTCTAGCCCTCTCGTTTCAAAGGCGAAGCGAAAGTTGAACTGCTTGGTCGAGCTAGCTCGACGCCAGCTACGTGTGGCACAGGAGGCAGCGGGAGCCCATGCAGACTGAGCAGCATCGGCACTCACTGAGTTGCTCAATGGTGAGCTTCGGGAGCATTCCTCTGGGGACGACATGCTGCATCTGCCTTTTGCGTAGCTCTTCGATCACCTTCTGTTGTTCGAGCTGCCGCTGCTGCTGCATTTGCTGCTCCTGCTGCTCCTGTTGCTGCTGCTGTTGCAGGATGGCCTCCGGCGGGAGCGGCGGCAGCCCTGGAGGCAGTGCAGCGGCGAAATCTGCATCCTCTATGTCGTATCCAGCGATGCGCTGCATGCTTCCTGCTGCAGTGGTTGCTGCCTCGCCTTCCACTGCTGCTGCCGCAGTTAGGGAGCCACTTTCCATGCCGACAAGGCCTGTCGTGCTGAGTTTCTGCCGCCGCAGCTGCTGCAGCTCCCTCCACAGCTCCTCTCGCTGTTGCGCTGTGCCTTCACTTAGCAGCAGCATTCTGTATCTGTCGTCCTGCTGCTTCTGCTGCGCCTGCTGGTGAGCCTCAGAGCTCTTCCGTCGTGAGGCAGCGACGAGGGTAAAGGGGGGGCCTTTCTCATGAGGGCGGCGTGATAGGAGACCCTTCGCACCGCAGAAAAGGAAACTAGGCGTTCTGCTGCCGACGGAGAAGTCGCTGCCCAGCAGACGAGCAGGAGGGGTGGCGTGAGCCGCAGATGTGGTAGCCGCTTGAGGGGCCGCCTGCTCAGCTCTGGCAAAAGTAGCATTTGCAAGAGCGGCTGCCGTTGCTGCCCCCGAAGCAGACGCCGTAACACTGGCGGGAGGAGGGGGGGCTGAGGCAAAGAGGGGAGCCGCTCGCAAAGGGGGAACGGGAGACGACGACCTTCGCAAGACAGCGGTGGCTGCAACGGCAGGTTGAGGCTCCCTGCATAATAAAATCAAGAGCAGCAGAAAACGCATCAGCTGTGGCAACGGCTTCTGCGCAAATTGGCTTTGTTGGTGCCTGCTCTGCTGCCCTTGCCCAGTCATTGGTTTGGCCTTGTCTTTCGTCGATGGGGGGGCCCTTGGCCCCCTGCGTGCTGCCCCCTGGTTTGCAAAGAAACACTGATGATGAAATCTCCCCAAAATCCACTGATCCTTCGATCGGAAGATGCAAAAGTATACGGTTGGCGTGTGTGCGTTTTCTTTCGAGTGTATCTCGACAGCCGACGGTGTATCGGGGCTGTTTGCGCCACAGCCCCGATACACTGTCGGCTGTCTAGACACACCCGAAATAAACGCACACGTCGATCTTACACTTTCATATCCTTAATTGTTTTCTTCTCGCCCTGTACTGAGTGCCTTAGCCTTTGGTGTGGGATGCAAGTGCATGTACGGGCGCGTTCTGTCGTGAAGCGCATCACAGAGGTATTCCTTGGGGAAGACCAGATCCACATTGAATCGTTTGTTTGGCTGTGTCAATGTGTGTATGTATACCCGTACTCTGCAAAGTCTCGCACTCTAGAACCCCCACCCGAACACCTTACATGCACGCTCATAGCGTCGCCTTCTGAGTTGCTAGCTTTAAGGTCGGCCAAAAGCTCCACTTAGGCACTTTGCTCCCGCACTGGTTATATTTGCTGATAAGCTTAGCAGTCAACTTTTATATTTAGATCTGATGTGCACTAGGTAGAGCATGCAAACTATGTGCAATTGCAATACGAAGGAGTTCGCGTGTGTATACACTGGGAGACTGTGAGGGCACGGGTGTGCGAATGAATGCTTCGAAGCCGCAGAAAGTGCAGCAACATTACTTACGCATCCTGTGTCCAGCCCTTTTTGACTTAAGCTGGAACCTGGAGATGTAATTTCTAGGAGAGGGGCAAGCTACGCTCCGGCGAAGATCTCCCCGGGAGATACTTAACTCCAGATGAAATACAAATTTGACTGGGAGTGCTTTGAAAAGCCCACTTTCCACTGGTAGCGTCCCTTAAGCGGATAGCTATAGCTAAGCTGCGCGTAGCAGCAGCACCCTACGAGTACCCTGTGCATTTACACGGAGCATCGCACAGAGTTTCGTCTACTAGTATCGAGCTAACAGTGCTATGCAATTCAGAGCTATAGATATGTACATCAGTTAGTCAATTCCTCACTGGTTCTTGAATAACTATGACTAGTGTAGCAGGCAGTGTTCGAGTGTAGCTAGGCCAGCCATGCCTTCCCCCGTCCACGCCCCCCTCCCCCCAACGTCAAATCATTCGACCTCGAACTCCTTACCTGTTCGTCGAGTTAGGCTGCATGCAGCACAGCGTAAGAGCTTCCGCCGTATTGCCATTCATCAGGAAGGGAAACAAGTGATAGCAGTGCAAATAATATAGGCAGCGGTAGGCATCAACCGTTGAAGTGAGATTGTCCAAAAGAATGAAACGCAGTCTCACCGGTAACAAACGAGGGACCAAGCCAACACTACGGCAGGGCCTTAAAACCTCGTCATTGCCGAAGTGAGTGCTTGAATGTGCTTGCTCCATGCTACGCGAAAAGAGAAAACTAGTAAATGGGTTAGGGAATGAAATACACATTTACTCAACAGTGCCTTCATGTTTATGAGAGCGATCTCTGCATGCAAATACAACTCTTGCATGGGATATTGCTGAGTTCTAAGGCACGGAAGACATCGAAGGAACAATGTATGGACAGCATGTCTGAAGAGCCTGCGCATACACGTGGTTGTAGAATACCCCGTAGCGGTACTAACCGAGATATTTTTTAAACAATACCGACAGATGAATGTACTCAAGTCAGGCAAAGCGTGCACTGAGGGACGACAGATACCCTGACAAGCAACCAACGCTGTCCATGGCGACTAACGTCTTGCCTAAAAAAGCCGCAAGTTGTCTCGCCGGCAACAAGGCCGCAACTCGTCTTCCATTAACCACAGCGGATGGCGTTCCCCACCCCACTTCACTAGACGCTCTGTCTATTGTGTCCTTCACCGCAGTTGTCCTATAGGCGTGCACTTTGACTGCTTTATGTTGCTCTTCCGTCTTTACACATGTCACCTTTTTTTAGGAAATATTGTCGAAGAGCCTCGAAGGTGCTTTAGAAGTCAATTGTCTTCGGTGTGTGGTACCTCCGACTTTCGAGGAAATTGCAGCAGCAAGGAACAAAGCTGGTTCGTAGGAGGACTGTGAAATGTTCTAGCCACCTAGCTACAAACTTATTAGTCCGGTTTCAACACTTGATGCATCTTATAGAAATGCCGATCCATTAGCACTCACTCACCATGCTTGACACATCATCCGACCACCACTGATGATAGCTCCATACTCGTCCTTATTGAGTTGTGCGCGCACATTCCCGTGCGCTTCCAGCTGTTCACCGGATATTTCACCGCCAAAGGTGGCTGATGAACTGAGAATATCAATTCCAGGCCCAATCGACCAGGAATTCCTAAGTGTAGACCAGCGCTGCGAAACAGAAACAAGTACATGAGTGTGTGTAACTACAGGCCCATTCTGCCAAAGAAAAAACCAAACACGAATCTGGCTGTTCGTGCTCCTCGACTCGCAAGTACTGCGGTTGTGCAATCTGTCTGGCAATCTGCCTGGGAGTGGTTTGCAGTCGCCATACTATGGCCAATCTATAGGCGGGTCAGAAAGACCTGCCCAAACGCAGTAAAATGTTTTGGATCCCATTGTATTTATATTCGTGGAGAAATCCGTATGTGTATCTTTCGCTTACGACTATAGCATGATTGAGCGACTTCCTGAGCCGGGGTAGAGCTGAAGCAAGGGATTAAATATGCATATTTTCTTGAGTCTGCCGAGAACGACGTAGACGCTTTCTTGACCCCTGGCCTCCAGGGTGCCACCAATCAAGTCTACAGTGAGATCAGTCCAAAGTCTTTCAGGCCGCTAAGGGCCTTGCAAAATGCCGCATTTTAAGGAAGACGTTGCGGCTTTAGTGCGCGTAGCTGCACTCTGTAAGCACTCCGAGCACTTACACCTGCTTGAACATAGCCTTTAGCGTGCATACACACAGCATGACGTTTTCTTGGATCAAGCTTTCTCGACTCTACAATAAATGAAATATGCTTGCAAGCACACCACGTAGTCTGTTCGTGACTAACTCGTCGCTGAATATGACTTGTGCACCAGAGAGCGTTGAAATGTTGCTCAGTCTACTGTAGCTAAGGGTATCCCTACGAAGACCCACTCTTATCGGCAATCCCAAGACAAAAAGTAATTGAAAGTTGCAAAGTGTCCTTCCGAAGGAGCTCCGTCCCTCCTCCCCTTATTGTCCTTATTTCTCGGGAATTTCGCATGAGGTAGAAAATAAGAAAAGAGTCGTATGTTTTATAAGAGTCGATGTGCTCTCTGAGCACTCCAATCATTCACATGTGGCCGCGCATACCGGCCAGCAGTGCACAGGCACATAGCCTAAATTACTCTCGTGTTGAGCTAAAGCTACACCGCAAATTTTTTAAGTTTACAGAAAACCAACCCTAATAGGAGTCAATGCTTTTGCAATTCCTACATCAGTACAACCAGTGTAGCACAGAGTGCAAAAGTATCGCTTCGTCCCGTAGATGCATGCTATTTGTTGCCGAGTCAACTTACCTTGACGCTAAACAGGGAATACTGTTTGCCTGTGCGCTATATGCTGCTTTAAAATGTGCGGCCTTCTTAGTTATACCTAACCGGATGCAGCAATGTCCTTGGACTTGAGCCGTCTGTCTCAGTCTCCTATTCCGAAACACGGGTCGGTGGTGAGCTAACGGAGGGGACGCAGTTGAGGGCTCTTATCGCATGACGATTGAGAGCATTTATTGAGTGTCGCGCTGACGGTGTCTTTTATAGAGGTTTTGCAGAGGGAAGTTCTCCAGAGACTGTGTGCCCGAGGGCAGTACGTGAATCTGGAGGTATCCGCATCCTCCGCAGACTTCTACACATCACCTCTCACGGTAACAACCACCGTGAGAGGTGATGGGTAGACGATATCCGCTCTGACAACATTTAACTTAAGATGCATCAAGACAGAATAGCGGCACGAGAGGCGTGAGATGTTTGGCGTACTGCTACAAGTATCCTGGCCGACTTAGAGTAGGCTGCAGTAGGAGGAGCAAGAAGGACGGCAAAGCTTCTTCGCTTTGCCTTTCAACCATTTCAGATACACTCTATGCGCTTTTCCAACTTTTGAAGCATGAAGAATCTTTACTTTTCTTCAATTTTCACCTACTTGCAATGAACGGCCGCTTGGGGCCCCTCTGACAAGTCGGCTGTCCTGACCCTGAAATCATTGTTCTACCTCAGGTATCCTATCTATTTTTGGTGTTAAAATGTACGTATACTGCTATAAATTGTATTTTTGCTGAGGACAAGTACTACAGAAAGCCAATAAAGGTGGCAGGTCTATCGATGCAGCAACCTGAATCGCCGGTAACCGAGCGCACAGTCTCAAACTCCTTCGTCGTAAAGGCAAAGGCATTTGTCTGCGCCCGACTTCATCCGAAAACAATAACTTTTGCCTCTTATTCAATGTTTCCTGGCCTAGGGAGAGGATTTTGCAGTAGATAGGCGGTAAATTCGCTGCAGTGTATCAGATTGCCCTTATCCACTGGGCTCCCCACGGGCAGAAGGGACTGCATGCTGCTGCGGTATGCATTAAGTACAAGGGTCATGAAACGAGAACTCTGAGCGCTAGCGCAGTACCAAGATAATAAAAAGGCCTCCGCCCGGGTAGAGAATCGTCATTTACTTGTCCATGTCCTACTTGAGCAATTTGCTCAGGCGTCCACATACCACCCACATGGCCCTATAGCCGCACCGAAACTCGCTACTTGCCGTATTTCTGAGCTGCTGAACGTGTTGCAACTCTAGTTCTTGAGCTAAGTTGTAGAGCTTTACACTGCCAGTCGCCAATCCCTCTACTCGGTTTAACCAATAGGCAGAGCCGTTGGGGCCTCCCGGTTTACGGGGATCCATTATGCGGTTCTCCTCTTAGCAACGGCTGCATTGTTGCTGGTTCCCAAATGTTTTCCTAAGGTGGCACTAGCAGCTTCCACAAGTGACGCTTCCAGGGCCGACCAACCGCTCATGTTAAATGTGCTGGATGACGCTGTACACAAGGAGGAACAGCTACAGCCGTCTCACACCCACGAAGAGACCCCTATCTCCTACCTTCGGAGAGGCAGGGAGTGCAACAATGGAAGACTGCATCATCGCGTGGGGGCACACGCCGGTGCAAGCCTGGAGAAAGCACAAAAGCACGACCGCCTTGAACTGTCAACGATGAAAGGCCCAGGCGACTTTGTGATATCTTCCAGTTCGACTGGCTCGTTGCCTGGAGACACGGAAGAAGACCTTCTGGGTGATTCAGGAAAAACTGAAGTGCAGAAGCCGGCGAACGTCCGTGAATCGATGCTGATGATGGGCAAGAGACCGTCAGCACGTGAGGACGTGCCAGGATTTTCGCGTAAAGGGCACAAAAGGCAGCGCTGCGACCAAAGTGGGCGCATTCTTGATTTTTAAATCATCACGAAGAAAGCTTAGGATGCGTCTGTTGCCTCTTCGAGAGCATGGCTCTCGCGAGATTTTCCAGCACCCAGAGTCGAAGTCTCTGGTGATTGCACTAATCCTGCTTCTCTTCATGTGCACCTATACGCATCCCGACCCTTCTGTTGCATTTGATCCAAATTTAAATACGGAATCCACTGAAGTGCTTGCTCGGTGGCAGGGCGATGTGGCAGTTCTACCACAAATTGACTTGTATTAATTCATCGTGGCATCCGCCAGGTTCCTCTTTATCTCCGGATTTTATAACTTGAATGCTTCCATCGGGGAAGAATACACGCTTCCATGTAAGGAGATATACCTGAGGCTGGAACAACGGCGGCCGCTAGAGGCGAAGACAAAGAACCTTCAGGAAGCGATTGAAATGAGCGAGCTGCCGCCCATACGAGGAAAGGAAGCGCTGATAAAACTGTTCTTGATAGTGGCTGCCTTAGTCTTGCCGCTGGAAGCAGCGGCAGCCACCGCGCTGCTGACTGAGGGTATAGCGGCGTCTGGCCCGTTCATCAGCTCGCTAATTGCCAGATCAAAAGCCGCTGCCGCTCTAAACCAGCTGCATCAGAATTATGTGAGGTAGTGGACATGGCTGCATCGCCTGCACGATGCCAGAAACAGGAAGATGCCATGAAGAAAAGACTAACACGAGGCTTCTGACTAGGATAACGATCAAAGGCAGCAATCTGATCCGGAGCTGAGGGGTAAGTGACGCTTGCTGAATCGGGAGGGCCTATACGAAGCTGCATGTGAAATGGCAGAAGCGTCGCTCTTAGCAGCAGATGCATCGGAAGGACCAGGCATACCAAGAGGAAAAGCAGCATCAAGTGCACAGATGGCAGACGAGACGAGCGATGATGCTCACCGCAGAGGAGACAAAGAGCCTTGTAAAAGAGGAAAGAGCGCAGATCTTAGCGACTACACTAAAGCTTGTCGGTAAGTCACCAAGTTCAATACACCGTCTGATCGGTGAACACAGCGTATGGGATTATATATGATAGCAATTAAAACTATAAACTATTAACATAAGAACCAGTTAGCTTCTCACAAACTTTCTTAAAGGGTAAATTTTACCCTGCAAGAAGGGTGTAGCGACTGCCCTCATGTCTTTAATTGAGAACTTTTTAAAAGAAAAATGACCTAGTGGGGCAGAGTGATAGTGTAGAATTGAGGAAGCCGGTTGGCTCAGGTGAAGGCGGCGAGGCGAGGCATGATGGATGTGGGCGCATATCCGCAGCACTGGAGAGATTTCCTGGGAAAGAGGTTTTACACTATCTACCGCGTCAACAGCGGGAGTGTACTTGCAGCCCGGAAGAACAGCGGCGGCTAAACAAGCTGTAACATTGGCGCGGAGTGGCAACATAATGGTCGAAGCAACGCTCGGATTGGCTGGGAAGATGGAAGAGAAGCTGAGAACGAAAAGGGCATCATTCGACACCACGAGGCAGGAGAAGCACGAGCAAGTGCTGCAAGGGTAGCGGGCTTAGCTGACACTTCAACGCTTTCTTGTGCACTACTTATATTAAATAAGACTCAATTAAGAATTGGATCACTGAATTCCCATATTGTTTACAGTATTAATTGCCTAGTAGGTTCAGCTCGACGCAAGAAGGCGAAATGCCGTGCGGGTGTTCGCTAGATGCCACGTGCATCCAGCTGCTTATGCTTGAAGTGCTCAAAAAGGCTGCCGCCGGCTACCCCTCTTCTTTCATTTCAAAAGCCCTGAAAGCACGGGCAGGGAAAGAAGGTTATCCTTTTGGGAGAGCGCTTATTCTCGTTTTATTCCATGTGCATTGATTCTGGAGCTCAGCGCTTCCGGAGGGATAACTTAGAGGTAGCGTCACAGCTACCAAGACGGCCAATGCTGCAGCTATGGCTACATTGCGCGCACTTGCCTGTTTGAGCAAAAGTGAAGAGAGATTGGAGTATTTGAACGCAGATTAATGCTTGGCTAGGGGTCGATACAACAAATGGCAGCGGCTAAGTCTGCCAACACCGTTTTTGCAGATGCAGCGGACTGCTGCGAGCGCGCCAAGGTATGCGGCCCCTTTAACCTACTTTAGTTGGACAGACATTGACTTTTTCGCGCAGTTGCTTCATCAGCCAGAGGCCGTATTTTGCCCACTAGAGCACTCCACATTCCATGAAACATGAAATGTGGAGTGCGCTGGTACCATTAGCCTGGGTGCGCCATACTTGAAACCATGATCTTAGTGGCTTGCTGCACGTGCCGTTATATAGGAGCCTTTCTACCATAAGGTATCGGCAGTGCAATGCAAAACGGTGGTATGTTTGCGCAAACGCAAAATGCACAACACAACAGTGTACTTGGCTTCGGTGCTGCATCGTTAATAAGGCTGCGAGGCACCCCGCGCAGTAGTACACTCCCTTCTGCTTCGTTCGTCCACTGCTTTATATCTTTCTAGTTTCTCCCTGTCTACGTGTGTGTGCGTGCAGCTTAATATTTGCCTCGATTAAATATCGTGTAGCTGCTGCCAAGAGGGCTTCTTATTTAACTAGGAATTGTGTGCGCTGGCGATGATAGTAACATGAAGCTGCTGTTAAAGCAAGCTGCTGTGCACTTCCTTTTTACCGCCTTGTAGGCATCGTAGTGCCCACTCGTACAAGCACATTTAGGATCAAGAAGAACACCATGTTCGTGTGCCATGGTTTACAGCAGCGCACATATGTAAATATCCACCACTCAGTAGCAAAGCACGGAAGAAAGTTGATTAATTTCGGATTAAGAAGCACTCTGAGGCTTATTCCGCCCATTAGAACAGCAGTGTAGTGTGGAGGGTCGTGCTGCAGGCACCCTGCATAAGGCTGGTGCAGCTCCCGCAGTGGCGGCGGCAGCTCAAGTAGACGCGCAGCAACGACAGCTGCAAATGAAAACTACGGATCAGAGCTGCACACACTCATGGCTTGTGATCATGAACAAACCATGACAGGATCATTTGCACATCTTTCGGATCGCCACAGACCGCTGCCGACTAGGGTCGTTGGTGTTATTGCTGTGGTAGGAGCTACGCCCAGCGGGATTGGGGGCCAATCCACCAGCGCAATGATAAATATAAAAGCACTAGAGAATTCAAAGACATGCAAATTTGAAGCTTTTTCATGCTTTGGCTCGCGCAGCCACGCCTCAGCCCCCCAACTGCTGCACCTGTAGGGCCCTATTACGGCGGCGGCTGCTCCTGCTCGTACTGCTGCGACGTCTGTACAGCAGAAATATCTTCTCTCTCCCATGCATCAGCGCGAGCAAGTAGCATCCATGGCTGCAGGCTCACTTTAGGCACCGGCGCAGAGGGAGGAGATCTCTAGCAGCTGCGGCGCCAGCCGCAGTAGCCGAGAGCACAAAATGCTGCCTGGGGTGCTCTGACTTCCCAGAGAGCAGCATGGATGCACATCGGGAGGACAGGCTCCTGCTGCGTCAGGCAGCTGCCCCCCAGAAGCAGCAGGAGCAGCACCGAGTAGAGTGCGTGAAAGAACAAGACGCCTTGTGCCAGCAGCCGCAGCAGCAGCACACATTCCTGCAGCGGCAACCCCAATTCCATGACCCTCATGAGTACCAAGTAGCTGAAGATGACGGCTTTATGTTTGTAGTGTACATACACTGCGTGAAGGGGCCGAATGCAGACGTAGCGGCCTCATCAGCGGCAACAGCAGCGGGAAGACTCCGTGTTGCAGTTGAATGGACAGCTCAATCCAGTAGGAAGGGCAGCATTTTGAAGGGCTTAAGCGGGCTGACACGTGTGGTGCTGCCGAAAGAGAAGGATCTGCCTGCACATATATATCTATCTATCTAAGCTCTATATTCATATATGCATACATACATGTGTATATATATGTGTATATATGCATGCCTTCTTGCCTCGATGCAGCACGACGGCATTCCCCCCAACTTCTTTATATATCCCTAGACAGTGAAGTCTCGCCCCTCCTTCTGCTGCTTCTGCGGCTGCAGCATGCGGATGGAGCTACATTCGATCTTCAGCGTATCCCTTGACGTCGAGCATTCCCTTCCGCTTTTTCTCCTTTCTTGTAGTGCCTGCTGCCAAATCTTCAGCGGCACTTACACCCACGCCAGCCCCCTGTACTCTCACACTTCGTCTTGTAGAAGTGAGTCTTTTTTGCATGCTGCATGTGCTGGTTAGGGATCTAATGCAGCTGCTGCACTTCCCAGAGGCGTGCCAATAATCGCAGCAACGCATCCGTAGCATTTGCTTCAATTAGACGGCGGCTCCTGCTGCGAATCTTCCTCTATCCTTCCCTCCCGCGTCCATGCGTGTATGCACTCACAACCTTTCTCTGTGTCTGTCTTACAACCTTTCTCTCTCTCTCTCTCTCTCTCTCTCTCTCTCTCTCTCTCTCTCTCTCTCTCTCTCTCTCTCCCTCTCTCTCTTTCTCTCTCTCTTTCTCTCTCTCTCTCCCTCTCTCCCTCTCTCCCTCCCTCCCTCTCTCTCTCTCTGTCTCTCAGATCGGAAGAGCACACCTCCAAACTCCCGTCACCATCCGCTCTCTTACGCCCTCTTCGCCTT
>NW_020312193.1:0-48350 GCF_002999335.1 Cyclospora cayetanensis | reverse complement strand
GTGATCGCCTTATCTCAACCCCCTGCTCTTTGCATCCATTACTTCCCCACCCTCTCTACCCCCCTCCCTCCTCCTTCTTCCCCTCCCTCTTCCCCCCACTCTTCCCCCCTTTCTCCTCCTTCTTCCCCCCCCTGCTCCCCCCTTTCTCCTCCTTCTTCCCCCCTTTCTCCCCCCTTTTCTTCCCCCCTTTTCTCCTCCTTCTCTTCTCCCCTTTTCTCCTTCTTCTCCCCTTTTGTTCCCCCGCTTTCTCCCCTTCCCCTCCTGGCTACTACTGGCGTCTCTGCGCTAGCTTGCACGCGGCTGCATGTGGCAGGAGCTTTTCCTTGTTACCGTTGCAGGCTTTGCAAGTCTTTGGACAGGCGTCTTTGACTCTTGTTACTGGTGGTACACCTGGAGGAAGGGCCTCATCTGGACGGAGATCTAGCAAGCGGCTGTTGCAGCCTTCGGGAGTGCCTCCAGCGACAGAATAGAGAACTTTGCACGTGAACCCCATAGCCTGAACCTGAGGATCGTCTTCGCATGCCGTTGCGGGATCCTCGCTAGCCTCGGCAGCAGCGTCTGCCTCGCGGTGCTGCAGCGGCTTGCTGGTACTGTGGGGCTTCCCCCCCCTTGCGGAATCCTCCTGATCCGTCTCTCCGCCGCTTCTTGTCTGCGTCGCGACGTTCTGGCCTTCGACTTCGCAGTCTCCTCTATCGAACTGACACGCGTCGACGTTGCATGCCTTGTCGCAGTGGCGATTTCCGAGGAACCACAAGGGGCACCCTCGGGAGCACTGTTTGCAGAGACCACACGTCAGTGGACAGGCGAGGGCGAGAGTCGCATCGTGCGGTAAGAAGGTGGGGAGCTCTACTCCTGCGTCGGCTAGCAGGAAGTCGCATTTGAGCATCTTTTTGAGAGCTTCGCATGTCTTTCCCGACTTTTCTTGCACCTCCTGTTGGTCCTCGCATACCATCTCGATGCCGGCTACCAGCGTGACGGGAGGAGCTTGAGGGAGGGTTTGCTCCTCTCCTTGCGCGAGCAGCTCTTTCTGTTCTAGTTCGCTTTTGGCGTCTTCGTCGATGCACTTGAAAACGGCTTGCTGCGTGCTGCGGGGGCCCTCTGTCCCCGCAACGCCCACCTCCCAGCTGTCTGTACACCCCACTGCTGCGTCTACGCGCGCGACTTCGGCTGCGCATGCACCGCCTGTTGCGGCTGCAGTAAGGCCCGTGTTCGCCGCTGCAGTGTTGGGATCTGCCTGCGTTATTCGCCAGACGAGTCGCCGAGTGAGACTGCCGTCGCTCTTGCCACTGGATCCGCTGCTGCTGCTCAGTTGCGGCAGCTCTTGCGCCCACAAGTAGTGAGGCTTGCTGTCGCTGCCGCTGCCTAGACTGTCTTGCACGAAGCGTGGGAGGCTTCCGTGAGGATCCGCTCTGAGGAAGACGCCGTTGAAGGAGGCCGCTTCTCTCGCAAAGCCACTGACGAACACGAAGGGACAGGGATCCAAGGCGCAGCCAGGAAGAAGCAGAGCCGCTTCCTCGTCGCGCTGCAAGACGAGGTCGGGAGGCTCCAGGCTGAACTCGCCTTTGCCTGCGCAAGTCACCGCCAACTGCCGCAGCGCAGAGAAAGGCGAGAAGCGCGTCTCCCCGTCCGCGCAGCTTGCAATCAGCGTCTGACCCTCCGTCATCATCGAAGTCGCAGGCTCCACTCGAACTCCCGGAGGCAGCTGCCCGAGCGCACAGTCTCCTCCGCAGTCTCCAAGATCCTTCTGGCAAGCCTCGTTGTTGCAGGCTTCATCGCAGTGTCTGTTCCCGAGATCTCTCAGCTGGCAGCCGGGAGCGCACTCCGCACAGACGCCACAGGTTCTTGGGCATGCATCACTGACGCGAACTTCTGGAGGGAGATCCTCCGGAAAAATCTGATTGTTCTCCTCCGCCAGCTCCTGCAGACGCCTGTGGCAGCCCATGGCTAGCAGCACTTTGCACTCCACTCCCGTCAGGAGGGGAACGTCTGGGCTGTCTTCGCAGGGTGCTCCTGAGCAGCGATGGAGAGCGCACCCCCTCCGCTGCGACAACGCTGGACAGTCTGCTCCATGCCCAATGCGGGGGGAGAGCACTTGCCGCTCTCGAGCGTGAATGCCTCCCCCGCACTCCTTCGAGCACTCTCCCCACTCACTCCACTCCGAAACTTTGCAGTCGGACCCAAAACAACTAAACTCCGCACACGTCTCGTACTCCTCCAGAGAGTCGCATGCAGCCCCTCCATTCGTGGGGATCTCCACAACCTGTGAGAAAGAAGCAGCAACAGAAGCCGCAGCACCGCACACTACACAGCAGAAATAGCGCAACAGAATACCGCCAGCGTGAAAGAGGGTCGTCGCTCAGTTTCAGACACGCACGCAAAACCGAACACCCACACGGGCAACAACCTCCTCAACAAACGCACACAGAAATGGACCCCAAAATGCCGCCATCCACGCAGCAGAGCCTCCATTTCCACAAGGCATGCAGAAAGAGGAGACGGCTCGATCCGGAAGACTCCGTAGAGGCGCCACCCGCCCTGCCTAAAGAGTCCTACCGACGCCTCTTCCACAGGCTGTGTATTTACCCCTACACTCTCTGCACACAGCAAATGCAGCAGCAAAAGCCACCCCTTCAGACACCCCAACTCTGTGCGTCGCGTGCTCCATTTACCTCTCGAATTCTCTGTCTGTAGCCGCCTCCACAAGTAGCGCTGCAAGAACTCCACTCAGCCCAGCTGCCGAGAATGCAGTCGTTGACACACGCCTTCTCGATAGCGCAGTCTGCCGTCTGCTCAGTCTCTTCGCACGCAGCTCCTCCGAACCGTGCTTCCGAGAGAATGCGACGAGTGCGCAGCAGTTTCCCGACCTCGCAGTCTCCGCGACACTCCCCCCAGTCGGTCCACGGGGTGTACGTACAGTCCACCGGGCAAGGGACGTTGGCGTTGCAGCCC
This sequence comes from Cyclospora cayetanensis, assembly GCF_002999335.1. Classification (NCBI taxonomy): domain Eukaryota; phylum Apicomplexa; class Conoidasida; order Eucoccidiorida; family Eimeriidae; genus Cyclospora; species Cyclospora cayetanensis. The sequence continues at coordinate 45,401 of NW_020312193.1, read as the reverse complement.
TTCTGCGTTTCTTCCAGGGGAGGACAGGAGAGACGCTCCGCGGGAGAAGGCTCTCGCAGGATTTCTCTGTAGCGACTGCGAGTGGCTGAGCTCCCGTCTGGAGGAGCGCACGGAGAGGAGCAGTCCGTCCACTCACTCCACTCGCTCACAGAACAGCCGAAGGCGCATGCATGCAGATTGCAAGCCTCACTCTCCTGTCGACTGCCCGCACAAGGCATGCCACCCCCCACTTCGAAGGCTTGGACCCCGCGAAAACGCTCCCGCGTGCCTCCGCCACACAGCGCAGAGCACGCACTCCACTCAGTCCAGCTACCCAGCACGCAGTCAGAAGCACACGGACCTGCGGAGGAATAACAAGACGTCTCCTCCTGCACTGGACCGCATGCAAGCCCAGGGGGGTCGGTGGATGCAGCAGTCACAATGCGACGCGTTCGAAGCATCGTTCCCTCGCCACAAAGGGCAGAACAGGGTGTCCAGTCGCTCCACTGAGACATAGAGCAATCCGTTGCTGCAACATCCAGATACAGCCGTCAAAATCACATACGTACACATGCATACAAATACGCACACACACATATATACACACACATTTACACACACCCATATAGACATACACATGACACGCCTATACATACATATATATGTATGTATATATATGTATATATTCCACAAAGACCAGAAACAGCTGCTGCTTCAGCAGTCCACCACCCTTCTCCTTTTTACCCCTCTCCCTCCTCCCTGCCCCTGCTTAGTCTCTTTTTCCTTCTCGCTTGCACACTGCTGCGTGGCAAGACACAACGCACGTTGCTGTACGCCTCCCAGTCCCTCTCTACTAGAAGGAAGAGCTCTTCTAAACTCTCTAATTTGCTGCGTTTGAAGGGCGGCTTGCAACACGTTGCCGCGAGTTATCTTGCCGACACCATCGCACAAACCTGGACAGGCCTATCTACTATCAAGAGAAAGACGTGCTTCTGCATCTGTATGTGTAAACTGCTTTTTTGGATGTTCAGCCGGCTGATTATTTGCACTTCCTGCCCCTACCCTTCTGTGCCTGTTCAACCCTTCCGACCCCCTGCAAGGCTTCTCTCGCTCCCGCCTGGTGTGCAGTGTGTACTTACACCCTCGTTCCTAGGCTGGCAGCCATGCACGGGCAGACAGCAGGAGGGAAAAAGGCAACTAACTGCTTACGGCAAGGGTAGGAGCCGCAGATCTGCGTCTCGACGAGTGAAGGGCATGCCAAGCCGCCATCTCTGGGCTGACGAACGATCGATCTCTGACGTTGCTGCTCTCCTCCCCCGCAAGTGGCTGTACAGCTGCTCCAAGCTCCCCACGCTGTGACTTGACAGTCCACCGCTGCGCGTGAATGTCGCAGCACAGGAAGCCATCATAGTTCTGGGGCAGTCCTCTTCTTGTGTCTGTCCGTCTGACTACACCTGGCAAAACTCAGGACTGTGTAGGAGCACGGCAAGTCGTTTCAGCAAGGCAAAGCTGCCTGGAGGAAGAAACGGTGCAGACTGCAGTGCGAGACATATATACATATATACATATCTCTCTCTCTCCCACTGTTTACAGGGGGGCAGGTGAGGAAATCTTCGCAGAAAACGCAGCTCTCGCCCCCGCTACCAAACACAAAGAAACACTCACGGCAGGGGGGTCCTTGACAGGCTTCAAATCGCTCCGAATCGGAGCAGAGATGCTGAAGAATTCTTCCATTCGCGTCTTTTGGAAAGGCAAGCACGACGCGTGAAGAGTGTCTCCTTCCGTGCCCACATGTTGTGTCGCAAGCTCCAAACTCTGACCACTCTCCCCACAGACAGTCTAAGACTGTCTGCCCCTCAAGCGTCTCGCAGGGAGTCGTTGCGCAAGCGACTTCCTCGGCAAGCTCGCCACAAGCCTTGCCGTTGCCTTGAGGCACTCTGACTATTTCCCTTGTTCGCCTACGGCTGCCTCCCCCGCATGGTTTGCTGCATGCAGACCATTGTGACCACGGTCCCACCTGGCAGTCTACATCGCAGCGAAATCCAAGAGCTGAGCAGAGCTGAAACTCGGTGAGACTCGAAGGATTAGGACAGTCTGGAGCCTCCAATAAGACCACTCGGCTGCGCGTAGTTGTGGGGTTCGACGTGCCGCCAGCCTGCAGGGGGTGTACTCACCAAACACAGGAGTAAGAGGAGGAGTAAGAGTAGGAGAAGTAGTAGGAGGAGTGGTAGGAGGAGTGGTAGGAGGAGTGGAGTAGGAGGAGGAAGAGTAGGAGGAGGAAGAGTAGGAGTAGGAAGAGTAGGAGTAGGAGGAAGAGGAGGAGTGGTAGGAGTAGTAATGGCAGAAGTAATAGTAGAAGTAATAGTAGAAGTCATAGTAGAAGTCATAGTAGAAGTCATAGTAGAAGCAATAGTAGAAGCAATAGTAGAAGTCGTAGCAGAAGTAAGAGTAGGAGTAGTAATGGCAGAAGTAGGAGTAGTAAGAGTACAAGTAGTAGTAGCACGGACTTTAGCCGGGCTTATAAGACAAGACTAAAAGGAGTCTTTTTTTCGACAGAGCATTGTTGCAGAAGGCGTTCCTTGATCCCACATTGCGTGCACCGAGAGGTTTTTGTTTTGTGTTTCTCTGAGTGCTCTCTGTTTGCGCGTTTCTTGATGCGCGGAGCTGCATGCCGCCTAAGGCCCTTTAACGCAGCAGGGGAGGAGGGAGAAGGAAGAGGGCACAAGCAAGCAAGTTGAGGATGCTTTAAAAGACGTGCTGAGACTGCAGATTGTAGGGAAGGGGGTGCTGTACCTGCTGGCAGAGGGGACCACAAGGAGTCCAGTCTGTCCAGTCACCAAGGATGCATTTCGGAGAGCACTTTCCGCCGCATGCGCGCAATTCTTCGAGATTACTGCAATTCCGTCCTCCGGAAGTAGGCGCCTCCAAGACTTGGCGCGTTCGCCGTTGCTCTCCGAGACCACAAGGATGCGAGCATTCGCTCCAAAGGGACCATTCGCTGAGCATACAGTTGACTGGGCAAGCGCCTTGCTCGCACGGCTTGAGCTGATCGAGCAGGGGACAGGGGTTGCCTGCTCCTTTGGGTTCCTTTAGAACCTCGCGCAGTCTTCTCTGCACTCCGACCCCACAGCTTGTGCTGCATGCGCTCCACGCGCTCCACTCAGAGGCGAGGCAGTCTACGGCTGAGGCAGAAGGATCCCAGCAAATCGCACAGACAAAAAAAGGGGGTGGCTCTCAGAGACAGAGAGAGAGAGAGAGAGAGAGAGAGAGAGAGAGAGAGAGAGAGAGAGACAGACAGAGACAGTGAACTGAGTGGCTGCTTGGTCGCCTGTCTGTGGCGTTCTGTCTCTCTGTTGGTACGGTAGAAGTTTCAGCCGCTCTTGCTTCCGTATAGAGAGAGAAACAGAGATAGATGTAGAGATGGATAGATGCAGATAGATGGAAGTAGGTAGATAGAGATAGATAGGACGCGCCAGTACACACGTCGAATATGTGTATGTATAAATATCTCAATACGTAAGGGCGCGGAAGAAGAAGCAGAGTGGAAGCCAAAGTGTGCAGCAGTGCCAGTTTGGAGGCAGTCGGGGGAGACGAACCGCAGTCATGCAAGTTGCAAGGCGCTGTCTGCGTGCTGGGGGGGCAGTCTGCGTCTGCTTCGAGAGCCTTGACTGCTCTTGCCCTCGTCTTTGTGCCTCCCTCGCACGCTTTGCTGCATGCAGTCCACTCTCCCCACTCTCCAAGCTCACACCCCCCATCGCACGAAAAGGTGTTGCATGCCCTCGACTCGAGCAGTGTGGGGCAGGCGGAGCCGGTGGCAATAGGAGGAGAAAGCACACGCCGCTGTCGCGACTGCTGACCCCCTCCACAAGAAGCTCCGCAAGGCGACCAGACACTCCAGTCGCTCACGAGACAGTCCGCAGCGCAGGCAGTCAGGAAGCAGTGTCGCTCTTGCCGCAGGGTGGGGCAATTCTCGCCTGCAGAGACACCAGCGAATTGAGTGGCTTTTTGTTTCAGCCGCGTCGCGAGACGCTGCGAAAAAGGCTTTTGGGAATACTGGGGGAGGAGGCGGAGGGGAGGAGAAGAGTCGGGGGGATTTCAGGGGGAAGCCACACGGACGCTCAAGCAGCGGATACTGCGTGAAATAAAGACGCTACGAACGTCTCTGCTGCAGAGGCAGCAAAGGCGCTAAACGAAAAAGCACCAACAAACGACTACACACACACACAGCAAAGAGGAAGCGCCAACGAACGACTACACACACACACAGCAACGGAGAAGCGCCAACGAACGACTACACACACACACAGCAAAGAAGAAGCGCCAACGAACGACTACACACACACACAGCAACGGAGAAGCGCCAACGAACGACTACACACACACACAGCAACGGAGAAGCGCCAACGAACGACTACACACACACACAGCAAAGAAGAAGCGCCAACGAACGACCACACAAACCAAAGAAGCAGCGCCAACGAACGACCACACAAACCAAAGAAGCAGCGCCAACGAACGACTACACACACACACACAGCAAAGAGGAAGCGCCAACGAACGACTACACACACACACAGCAAAGAAGAAGCGCCAACGAACGACTACACACACACACACAGCAAAGAGGAAGCGCCAACGAACGACTACACACACACACACAGCAAAGAGGAAGCGCCAACGAACGACTACACACACACACAGCAAAGAAGAAGCGCCAATGAACGACTACACACACACAAACCAGAGAAGAAGCGCCAACGAACGACTACACACACACACAGCAAAGAGGAAGCGCCAACGAACGACTACACACACACACCAAAGAAGAAGCAAAGGCGCAAAATCACCTTCTTCATCCGGTTCTTTGAGAATGTGGCGCTCTCTCACGCTAACGCCAAGCCCACAGCTCTGAGAGCAGCTCGTCCACTCTCCCCATTCGCTGACTTGGCAGTGTGTTGGGCAAGGCACGTTGGAATTGCACCCCTGACGCGTCTCCTGCAGACACGATTAGCGCAAGAAGGCGCGTCTTTTCCCACCATTTCGTCAGTATTATGAGGCCTCTGCAAGGCTTGATCAAGACACAAAGAGATGCGCGCATTGTGCACGATAAAGCGTTGCAGCCGAGTCAGCGATAGAATGGTGAACTCGGACTGGAGGAAGACATCCAGCAATCGAACAGGCTGCGATGCTTGATACATCCCCAAACAGGGGCACTTTCAGCTTTGTTTTCTTTATTTTGCACATGCATGCAAACGGCATGACACCCCCAAATGTCAAGTGGAACCCTTGAACCTACGGGTAAAACTCTAAAAGTCGAAGTCTTGCTGGTGGCGCGTGTGTGTCTGACTATTAGGGTTCATACATGTACTATGTGTATGTGTATGTATGTGCATGCTTGTGCGTGTATATGTGTGTGTGTTTGGGTGTTGTATGTGTGTGTATGGATGCATGTTTGTGTATGTGTGTAGGTGTATAAGTGTGTAGGTGTATAAGTGTGTAGGTGTATAGGTGTGTATGTGTGTAGGTGTATGTGTGTATGTGGGTAGGTGTATAGGCGTATGTATGTATGTGTGTATGTATCAATGTATGTATGTGTGTATGTATCAATGTATGTTTGTGTATGTATCAATGTATGTTTGTGTATGTATCAATGTATGTTTGTGTATGTATCAATGTATGTTTGTGTATGTATCAATGTATGTTTGTGTATGTGTGTATGTATGTGTGTAGGTGTATAAGTGTGTAGGTGTATAGGTGTATGTATGTATGTGTGTAGGTGTGTATGTATCAATGTATGTATGTGTGTATGTATCAATGTATGTTTGTGTATGCTTGTGCATGTATCAATGTATGTGTGTGTATGTGTGCATGCGTACGTATGAATATATAATATATGTGTATATCTATGTATCAGTGTATGTATGTATCAGTGTATGTATATCTGTGTGTAAGTAACTATGGCAATGTATGCTCGAATGGATGCAGCTCCAACATATAAATAATATGTATGTGTATATGTAGGTGGATGAATATGCATACGTGTCTGTCTGTGTGTGTCTGTATGTGTGTGTCTGTATGTGTGCCTGTCTGTATGTGTGTGTCTGTCTGTATGTGTGCCTGTCTGTATGTGTGTGCCTGTATGTGTGTGTCTGTATGTGTGTCTGTATGTGTGTGTCTGTATGTGTGTCTGTCAGTGCGTATTTGTGTATGTCCACGAATGAAGTATACAATACACACATATACATGTGTATATGTGTAGTATGTAGGTATGATACACACATCCCAATATGTTCTGACCTCGAGTTTTGGACAGGGTGTGCCTCCTTGTTTGGCTCTGCTTTTGACTTCTCTGCGTCTGCGCTCCGTCCCCGGCCCTCCACAGGTGACGCTGCATGCAGACCACTCCGTCCAAGGTCCTACTACGCAGTCTGCACTCCAGCAGTCTCCCCCGTCGAACTGGCAAGCGGCGTTGTTGCACACAGCGTCGCACAAGGTGTTGCCGAGGAACCACAAGGCACAGCCTGGAGCGCACTCTTCGCAGAGCCCACAAGTCATTGGACAAGCGTCTGCCACGCGACTGAATGCGGGGATGTTTGCGGGCAGTCTTCCGTCGGGGGAGATGTCGATGAGTCGCTTTTCACACCCCAGACGGCCTCCTAGAGAACGTGCGATCAGTCGGCACTTGACTCCGAAGTCTTCCACGCGCTCGTCGTCCTCGCAGATGAGACCGTTGCTTTCCAAAAGGGGGCGGGCGGGACGGGCGGCTGCGGGATCCAGCGGATCTCCTAGATCCAGAGTCAGCTGTTGCGTCTGCTGGTGCCTTCGTCTGCTCCCCCCGCCTCCCCCCTCGCCTTGACGAGGCGGTGAAAACAGTCCGCCCCCCCCGCTGCTGCTGCCCCCTGCGCCCATGCTTTGCAGTCGGCGCACGGCAAAGTGGAAAACGTCCGACTCCGTGAGCACCACTTCATCGTTGACGCCTCCGTTCGCTTCTTCTCCTTCTCCTCGCAGCGAGACACCAGGCTGCTGCTCCTCCTGCAGGAGGAGGGCAGGGGCGATCGTTGGAGCCGCCAACGCCTGATGCCGTCGATGGTAAAAGAAATCAGGGGAATCGACAGTGTAGTTTAGCAGGCAGCGCGAGTCCATTAGAGAACAGTCAGTGGAGGCCTCTCTGCGTGGATTACTGTCTTCTGTCTGAGCATGTGCCCATATATAGCCGCCGCTCACACATAGCCACACGCCTGCCAATATCCACTGGCCTAGGGATCTCCTTGATGGCCTTTTTCTGTAACAGTAGTCGGAAAGTCGCGTGCTTCCGGAGCGCCCTCTGGGAGGGAAAAAGCGGCTTCTTTCCTCGGGCGTCTTCGCTGCAGGGGGTGCGGCACTCGTCTGGCATCGCTTGTCGAGCGAAAGAAGCTTCACATGTCGGCTCGGCTGTCTGCCTTCGCCGTCTGCAGACATTTTCCCTTGCCGTCGTACAGAGGGAGAGCGGCAACGGGAGAGACACCATGCCTCGCTGCTGCTTCCGTCCTCAGGACTGCAGGCGGCCTGTGGGGAGTTGGTCGCTTCCCCCTCTAGCGCAGCTGCCAGCAACGGCTTGTCGGATTTAACGCAAAGCACGTGCTGGAGCAGCGCCTCCCTGCCGATAGGGCTCTGCCTCATGGCATCGGAGGGGGAAAGGCGGGCACGCTGCAGACAAAAGGCGAGCACAACGAATCGAAGGGGAAGGCTGCAGCAATCGCCTGCAAGCTTACGCCTGACATTGACTGCAGTCAAGGGGACCTAGTAGGAAGTTTGCGTGTGGAGCCTCTCACATGGAATTCAGGTCGAGGGACGCCTCAAGAGGCAGCAAGAAGCTGCAGCGTGCCTTTTTAGCTCCTCAGAGAGCCTCCTATGGCCGCGGAAAAACCGTGTAGCGAGGCAATGCGATATGGGAGACTCCAGTTCTCTCCGTCTTGTAGAGACTGCCCTCGCTGCGAGTCTCTATCCGCCGTCTGCGACCAAGTTGGCTTAGGAGAAAAACCTGTGATGCTGGAGGAGATCCTTGTGAGGCTGGAAGCTAAAAAATATTCTTTGTTTGTTGCGGAGTCGGCCACGCTGGGGTCACCACAGCTGCCATGAGGGGGAGGGAGGGGAGTTCGCGTCAGCAGAGGCTTCGCTTGTCAAATGTAAAGGTCTTAAAACAGTGTATTAAATGGCTGGCTGGAGGGTGCACGGACTCTACTGGGCAGCAAAGTTTCTCGCGGATTAGAAGCACAGTACCGCAACCCGCTGCCGACTGTAGAGTGTAGTAGGGCAACAGTAGTGAACATCCAGCGAGTGGTAGCCTCGAGCAAAAAGAATGACACCTAGGAAGAAACAAATTAAAGGAAGAAAAATTTATTTTTCGAGCTTCCAGAACAGGATTGGCCCCTAATGCTGAACACCAAACTCCCAACGCCCCTCTCCAGGGCACGGATGATCAGAGACACACACGGCGGTCAAGTGGCAGCCGCGCCTCCATCAAACTTTGCGTCTGTCTCTCTCATGCTGATGTCCAGAAAAATGTATGTCCCTGAATTCCCTTGCAAATTCATAGAAGGAGGGGAGAAAGGGGAGGTGGGGTCGCTGTATGCTGGGAAGCGACGTGCTCTAGGCGTGAGCCGATGGCTTTGCCAGGAAAAATTGCAGCAGGTGGTACGCGGTTGAAATGGGCGCGGATTTTCCCAATTATTCATTCAGAATGCAAATTTCATGGCTTTTATACGCGTAATAGGCTTTAGGGCCTCCCCGAAATATTGTAGGAGGCCCCTTTGCCCTGCAGATGCTACGTGCACAATAGAAGAAGGCAAGGAAGCAGCCCGGCGTCTCCCTGCCTTTCCGTATTAGACGGGGGGCCTTTGAGCGAAATATCTGCATAAAGCTGACGATAGTGAGCATTACTCACATTCTTCCCATTTTTTCAGAAGACTTCCTGCGAGATGTATCTACTTGGGGGCACTAGTCCTTCTCCAGAGTTGTTCACTCGTTGGAGGCTCTTTGGAAGAGGGGCGTTGCTTGAGGTCCATGTCCATCGGGAAGGGCTGATCGTTGCTTCCGGTGAGGCTGTTGCGTCTGAAAGCCCTGATTGTGCTTTTAAATTGAGGCTTCATTGAGCCTCAGAAGATGCGCATGCAGGGGAAGCTGTTCCCAAGGAAACGCATGAAAGGAAACGGACGGTCCTCGAGCTTCTTATTGCATCACAGAAGCCTAGTGTAGCCAACACAATGCACATTCAACGAGGAAAAATAAGATTCTAAGATCCTTCCAGGGCCTTCGAGCTTGTGGGCTGTAAAGCCCACGAACTACACATACTGATACAGCAGAGCGAGTCCTGCTACGTTACGCTAGATTGCGATGTTATTTGGGTGCCAACATAGGGAAGACGTAGATGTATTTAGCTAAGCAATCGGCTGCGGGGGCATTGCTTCTTGTTAAGTCTTCGACCCTATGGCAGCCTGAGCTGCACTCTCAGGTCCCGGTCATACTCTGAACTGCTCTACTGAGATGTCGATATGTTTATTGAGCTGTCCTCAGCAAACGCTAACGGATGTCATTTAGATCAAGATTCGACAGCTAAGTAACCACCAGCCACTCCCCCGTGTGACTCAAACGGCCTTGAAGCGCACGGTGGTGGTCAAGGCTACACTTGAAAATGTTTTACTATGATAGTTATAATTGATTATAATCTAGTGAAGAGTTGAATGTTTGTTCTGGCTGTGCGTATATTCTTATTAGTTCCATGATACCACTAAACAGGTACAGCAAGATGCAACGCCTTGTGTGTTCTGTGTGCAACTTGTTGTGAATGCTTGAAGTGCTCAGAAGTTGCAGCGACGCTCAACCTATATACCCCTATTACTTTGTGTACGAAAATCTTTCGTGCTAAGCAGTTAACTGGAGAAGCGCTTTTGGAAGAAACCTTAATAACTTCCAATGGCGTGTTTACTGACTTTGGGACCAACAGGGTCTCTATGGCCAGCTGAGCTACAGTTTCGCACGTTCTACTACACGATCTATATAATTATTTGAATTAGTAAACAGTTGACCGATTGACTTTTTTGTCGGTGCACCTTATTTATTGAGCGTGCTGTAAGTTTAATGCAAGAAGGTGCAATGCCGTGCGAGAGTGCACTATATGCTCTGCGCAGCTAGCTACGAACGCTTGGAGTGCTTAGAGATCGCAGCTACGCGTGTCCTTGCTGTCTCTGTCCAATAATGTCGAAACTTCTGAGGGGCGCGAGTAGGGAAAGGAGAGAGTTTTATGGAAAACACTCAGTCTCATTATATTAAAGTTGAGTTGAGCCTGGAGTGAAATGTCTCTTTCTACGGATTTTCAGATAAAGCGGTATGCAGCACGCTGGACAAATCATAGAAGGCATTTCCTCTCGAGCTCATTCTGATGCCTTGATGAAGCTTGAAGCATGGGACTCCCCGGATAATGGATTGATGAAGCTCGAAGACTGTATGGGTTGACGGAAAATCCTAATATGTTTTTGGTATGAGTATCCTCCAAGTTCTACGACTTGTTCACCATAATTGCGTCTTTACTTTTCTGAACTGTGACAGAGGCACCTGTTGATCTCTCGGCGAAACCTAAAGGCAACTGAAGCACCATGCAACATCGTGTATGGGTCTGGCACGAGTGCCTTATCTCGGCGGCAAGAAACACAAATATTGCATGATAGAGTCGCACCAGCGAATGTTGTACGCAGCTCCGCAAATGGCAAGGTTATATTTAGGCTCTCTGGCTAAGTTAGTCTCTATGAGACTATCAAACCGTCAGCTGCGGCCCCAAGGGTCCACACATGGCTGTTGTAGCACTAAATCAGATATATCGCTATTGGTTTCTGACCTTCTGCCTGGTTGCTAAGCCTTACGTCGTTTGGTACCACATGTCGGGCACTTTTTACTCCATATCCTGGACTGGTTTTTGTTCCTGCTTTATTTGCCACTGGTATATGTTCAACATACTGTGCATATATTTTTTGATAGTAATTATGCAAGCATTTATATTGCTACCAAACAGGAAGGGAAGCAAATTTACACAAGAGCATCGACTACTGCGCGGCCCACCAACCACAACACACGGACACCCCGGCCCCACAATCTAAATTCCACGCAGTTTTATCATTTTTCGATTATACCTTGATATTTGCATATTTAAAGGTGACTTCTTCGGCAGTTCCATGCTGAGTCTCTACCTGCCGCAGGCGCCGCCTCGTCGGAGACCCTCCTATTGGGGGGGTTGTCTTGTTGCCTCATTCCGCCAATGGGAATCACAAATCTCCTTGTGAGTCCCCAGCTCCCTTTAAGAAAGATATCACAAAAAGCTGCAGAAAGTCTCTGACAAGCTACTCAACTTGCCTGTTTTCGCTAACGAAACCCCATAGAGAGTGAGAGCGTTTACATTTTCTATGTGAGGCCGCCACCCCTGTCGTAGAGATTGATGGGAGTGCGTGCCTAGCAGAAGCCTGAACTGCTTCCTTCGTGCATGAAGGGACCAGTGCAGGGGCACCCTGCGTTGTGATTGCACTCAGTTGTTGCTCTGAATACCTTGGTTTCAGTCATCCGCTGCATGCGTCATCGAGTGTTCTGTTCATTGTGCAGCAATTTCTGAAGCCCATCACGTCAACTGGCCATGTCGAGGAGTTTGTCTTACCGCCATTCCTTTCGTCATCCCCCTTATCCCCCCCTCCCCGTCCACCCCTTGCCCTTCTTCAGCCTCAGTTGCCTTCTTCTCATTGCACGGCCTGGTGCTGCCCGGCTGTGGTTTTGTGTGCCTCTCCTCTGTCTGTACAGCTGCAAAGGCCATGTAATTGGGGTGGATGCCATGTGCTGGATGCATCGTGGAGCAGCCGCATGCGCCGTGGAACTCGTAGAGGGGCGAGAGACCGACAAGTACATTCTTTCCTTTGGCTTGGCAGAGCTTTGAAGGTCTCATCCTAGGCTGATGCTTCTTGCGATTCGTGCTGAGCTGCTCTGAATACGAAGGTGGAGAAGAAAAGGCAGTGGAATTCAGGGATTGCCCTTCGCGTTCCCCCCACGTGCCTTCGTGTGTTGTCTCTTGGCTCTTGCAGATTCCTTCGCTTTTTCATTTCCATGGTCTCCCTTCTGCGGTTTTATGAAGTTACACCACTCATTGGTGAGGCTGCATTCTTGCAGCACTTGATTTCGCATGCGGAGTCAAGCGGCGATTCGACGGATCGCAATTCCTTATAAGTCGGTTCCAGCGACGGCAGATCGGCTAGCTGCGTCTCAGGCCGTTAGCAGCCGCCAGCTGCAAGGCTTTGCCAGCCGAGTCTCTTTCAGTGGCCATACCCTGTCAAAGTAGCTGCACTTTGTTTCCGCTTTGTGTGTTATTACCCTCCGTGCTCGCTTCAGTCTTCGACGGCAGCCGCATCGACGTTAAATCGGGGGAAGATGAAAAGCGCAGACGGTGAGGCGTTAAGCGTAGCCAGCGCAGGGACGGCATGCATAGCAGCAGCAGCAGAGCGAATGAAGCGAACATGAGCCGTCGGATCTTTAGCATTTCCCGCAATAACTGCATTGTGTGTCGTGCTGAGATGACTCAGACGGCGAGAGGCCGCGCGCCAGGAAGCCTTGGAACTGCTGCAGCGTAAACGGCAAAACTTGCCTGTCGATTACAAGGCACGCATCAGCCTCCCGTGTCGTTTCCTCTGTAGAAACCTTTTTGCGGAGTCTGAGTATAGGACAGCACTACTGACTGTTGCCACATACTCGGCGGAAGATCCTCTGGAAGCCTCACGTCCGTGCTGATTGAGCTTGGGATAGTCTTGATGCCTTGCTCTCTGTCAGTCTGTTTTGCGGTGGGGGGAATGGAAATGCTGCCCTTAGGAATTGATGTCCAAGTGCTCACAGAGCATTTCCATTACACCTGCAATGGTAGGCGCTGCAAGGCTCTCTCTTGCTATGCTACAATGTCGCTCGCAGCAAGCGATTTGGATGCGAAGGAGCTGTCTGTCTTCGACGCAGCTCTTTCCGCTGCCGCCGCTTATCTAATGCGTCTCTAACTGAGATTCCGTCCCAATTGCTGCTGCTGCTGCTGCCCTCTGAAGCGCATCTCTTGCTTCGAGAATAGAATCTTCGCTCATCAGTCTTCTTCGCAGTGCAAACCGTCTTTGCGCAGGTGGATAAGGTCATCGCGGCCTGTAGAGAGCTGGGAGTTCGCTGTATTGTGGCACCGTTTGAGGCAGACGCCCAGCTCGCCTATCTTTCTCGCACAAATCAAATAGTGCGTGAATATTTTCCCTCTGTGCCTCTCGCTTTTCTTGATATATGCGTCTCGCCTGCGGGCTTATCGTGTTGCCTGTGTCAGAAGGTCTCTCTCTCTCTCCTTGCCACGCGGTGCCCAGCCTCTCTGCAATAGGCGTGTCCTCTTCGTGGATGCATGCGCCTCCTGGAGGGAGGGGATAACAGCCGCTGTGACTTGCGACTGTTGGTTTTTCTCGCTCAGCACAGCGCTATTTCGGAAGATAGCGACCTCTTGGCATACGGGTGCAAACGCGTAATGCTCAAGATGGACAAGGAGGGGAAGTGTGACGTGATTCAACTCCCTTTCCTGCAAGACGAGAACGACCAACCCGAGCTTCTGCGGGCCCTGCCTAAGACTTCCAAGCAGCAGGCATGTGATATGCCACCAGACAGTGCGGAAGAATAGACCTCCCTCTAGAGGTCGTCTTCGTTTCGTGCTTTTTGCAACAAGGAACTGCTGTCTAGAGGCGTTCCTCCCTCCCGACGCGTCGGCCGCGGCTCGGCGTGTATACATACATGCGCGCTTGCTTTCTCTCTTCCTCTCTCCTACCTCCCGCAGGAACTGCTCCGTTCCTTGAAGGGACTGAGCCACGAGCAGTTCGTTGCCATGTGCGTCCTCGGAGGCTGCGACTACACCAACAACGTGCACATCAACGTGAGTTTTTTTTCTGGTGAATGAGATCGTCCGTGACAGACGTCTCCCGGAGGGCCTTTTCAGATAGCTGATAAGGCCTGGATCTCACTGCGGCATGGCGGCGGAGCCGTGTCTGCCTGCGCGTTGCAGGGCATGGGTGTCGCCACGGCGTGCCGCCTCGTCACGCAACTCCGAACGCTGAAACGTGTTCTTGAGTTTTTATGTCGGGATAAGAAGTGGTCTACACGGTTCCCCGCGGTGAGGCCTCCTCCGTCTTTTTTGCGAGTGGTCTGGGGGCAGTCGAGGCGCTGCGCTGTCTCGTCGATGCCGTTCCCGCAGCGGTTTCACTGTGGCTGTCTGCTGCCGCTGCCGCTGCTGGAACTCAGGGGAAGGAAGAAGTTGTTCTTGGTCATATCCAGGCGGAGCAAACCTTCCTGCACCACAAAGTGTTCGATCCGAAATCCCAGCGTGTTGTGCTTATCTGCTCCGACGGGGCACAGGTGGGGGAGAGGCCGGATAGGGAGACTTCGTCAGACGCCTGCCTGCTGTGTTGGCACCTGGAAGCCCAATCGACTTCTCACGGCCTCAATCGCTGCAGACGCATTCCTTGATCCAAGTCGGTGCGACTGGTTGTGAGATCTCAAGGCTGCTGCATGTCCTGAACGCAGGAAAAAGGGATAGGTATCGATACTGTCGAGGAGAAGAACGAGCGCGCCATCGAGATCGCCAGCGGGCTTATTGACCCCCGCACTGGTGCACCCCGCAACACAGCCGTAAGATGCTAAAAATCAAGCAGCCACTGGCTTTCATAGTCTCCCCTCACGCGTGGTGGCTCGGCCTGATTGAAAAGAAACGAGGGAATGTTGCCTGGCATGCGTGCTTGTGCTATACCCAGCTGTCCCCCGCGGAGTGCGAGCTCATCAGGGAATGCCAACACAGAGCCTTCAACGGCCTTGAGGCGCAACAGCTCAAAGCACAGGCAGTAGCCAACAAGGAGGCAGCCCTCCGTAGTCAGGCAGCAGTGCAGGCTGCGAAAGAAGCTGTCTTGTCGGCTGTAACGGAAAGCACGAAAAAAGCTGTGGCTGACAAGCCTACACACAAGTCCACAGGGTATACTGTGCGTATCGCCGCGCCTCGGAACGATGAGGCCCCGCCTTCCCAAATCGATAGAGCTCCTCCTAGCGCATGCACTCAAGAGGCAGTCTTGCAGTTAGATGCATTTGCTGCTCTTCCTACGCATGCATCCAGCAGCAACAAGAGCACCACGACTGCCGATAAATCCGCTGCAAGCGTTAGTGCAGCAAAGCGGCTATTACAGGACATGACGCCCCAAGGCTTCCAGGTAGTCACTAAGGCTGCGCTTGCCACAGACATTAAACCCCAGCCAGCTGAGGCACTTTCAGGCTCCAATTTAGCAAGCTGCAGAGAGGACACGCCACGCGAATTCAGCGAGACGCCTACGGACTCGACGGAAGCAGACACAGCAAGCAGCACTCAGGAGAGCGCCGTGGCTTCAGTCGCTTGTAGCCTTTCACAGTTTGCTTTTAAGTGGGAGACAAGTGGCGCGAAGGAAAATAGGATCTCAGCAACTGGCCGAAGAGATGTGATAACCAAAACGCGGTTTGCGCACCGCACGAAACTCCTCTTTTCTGCGAAGCAGCCCGCCCTTCCGTTTTCCTCTACGAACGCCTCAATAGGCACAATGAGCTCCGCTGCCGATAGCTGTATACCTCCTTCCACAACTCCGGGAGGGAAGAAGGGCGACTCACCAGCGGATGGACCGCCCTCAGAGAAGCGAAAGTCTGTCGGATTTCTTAAGGCAGACGATACACAGGCTTCATCCGCAGCCCTTAGCATTCGATTTCTAGAGGACAACCACAAGAAGCAACGGCTTCTTTGAATTTGGCAGATATGCCACGTATGAAACCGCAACTGGTGTTTCCAATGTCTCAATCGCGCGTTTCTTCCTACCCCCATTAAAACATTTCAAGGCTACACAAAACAGCATAACGTAGTGAAGGGCCTCGCCTCATGTAGCGCTAACGTACCGCTCGGTTGACTGCTTATCAATAGGCGTCTTCTCTACAGCAGCCCCCCTTCGGCTGCTGTGAAGAAGACCGGGTTATGGCCTACAGGGACGCTGGGATTGCCTCGAAATCTGTACAGCAACGCATCTCTTAGCTGCCTGTCAGCTCCATTCCTTTTCAGCAATGTGCTGCAGCCAGCCTATGAGTCGGCCAGCACTGCGGATGCCAAATCTAGCTAAAACGCCGCGTGTGCGCGCTAATCACACCTCTCAGCAGCAAGCTGACAGCGTAAATATCCTTGGGGGGCCCATAGTCTATGCAAAATTAAATACGCAACAGTGTCATGGCACTCGAAGAGTACAGCCTAAAGGCTGCCTGTACTGTACACAACGAGCACCGAGGCACTCTCTTACAAGCCTCCTTTTGAGAGGTTCCATAAGGAAAAGCACTCCCCTTTTGGGGAATGTTGTCACGCAAAATACAGCACCGCAAGGTAAAGCAGCACTTGCTGCTGCTACGCAGTGCGCTCGTCTGCTTTCCCCATGCAAAACCAATAGGCAACGCAATTGTGAATCGCTTTTTTTAACCAAAAAGCCTACTGTTGCGCTCTGTGGCGGCGGCCTCTTTTGGAGAGGTGAGGGGCCTCTCTGAGCGGCACTCCCCCTACAGGATGCTTCAACAGAGACTCGACAAGCTGGCGACGCTTCTGACGCTGTGCTTCCAACTCTGCTTCCCTCTTTGCGAGCTCCTCCGCCTCTTTCTTTGCCTGTTGTTCCCTGAGCTTTGCCTCCTCTTGTCGTTTAGCTGCCTCCTTGGCCTCCTCCTCATGTCTCTTCTTCTCCGCTTCGCGCTGCAGTTTTTCTTTTCGGGCCTTTTCTTCCTCTGCCGCCCGTCTTTGCTGCTCTCTTTCTTCTCTCTTCCGCTTCTCCTCTTGTTGTGCTATTGCTCGCTCTGCCTTCTCCCTCTCCTCTGCCTCCTTCTGCTCTTTCTCCCTTTTTAGCCTCTCGGCCTCAGCACGGGCCTTTGCTTCTTCTTCCGCCTTCTTTGCTGCCTCTTCTTCTGCTGCTCTGCGCCGCTTTTCCTCCTCAGCTTTTCTCTCTGCTTCCTTTCGTTGTTTTTCCTCCTCTTGTTTAGCGGCCTTGGCTCTCTCTTCCTCCTGTGCTTTGTGGCGAGCTTCTGCTTCTCGTCGCTTTTCCTCAGCCTGCTCTTGCTTCTTCTTGAGCTCCTCTGCTGCTTTCTTTGCGGCTTCAAGGCGCTTTTTAAGCTCTTTCTCTTCTTCTTTCCGGCGAAGCGCTTCTTCAGCTGCCTTTGCTTTTTCCTCTTCTTCCCGCTGACGCTTTGCCCGAGTTTCAAGTACCCTTTCCAAATGCGCCTGCCATCCAGGCACTTCATTTGGCTCTACAAAGACTACTGTTGAGCTTTTGTCTATCTCCCACCAAGGTCCTGCACGCAAAGCATTTTAAAGAGTAGAGCGAACAAGCATGCACAGCCTAATAGGATTATACTGATCGGGCGTAGAAGGGTCTTGCCTGAATTCGGGTAGCGCAGGCAGGAAGGACAGTCCTGCTGAAGCAAGAAATCTCTTACCCTCTGACATTGGACCGTAGACTGTAGAGCTTGTAAACCGGTAGTGTGCTTTGAGGACGCGAATGTGCGCTGGTGGCTCCTTCCCAGCAAAAGGATTGCGGTGCAGTAGTTTTGAGACCGTCAAGTTGTTCTGGAAGGGAGCACACACACACACGAACAAGCCTCGATGCACAAGACAGCCCTCCGCCTCTGAGGTATACCCCTGGCGGAGGCCCTGTTAAGCAGCCATACTGGCAGAAGCTTTGGCGCAGCCGTCAAGATAAAAGGGCGCACCTGCAGGAGTTTCTTAAGAAATTGTTGAAACCACTGATGGCGAGCCATAGAAGCTTGTTTGTCTTCCGTGGGGAGTAGACTCTGCGGGCAGCCAATCACCGAGGTAGCTCCATGTTTAGGCATGCACGTGTCAGAGCCTGGGGAGGCACACCTGCTCAGTGCTGCTGAGTGTTCACTTACCATGAGCCAGTCGAGACGGTGGTGGTAGGGGGCATCGAAACAAGGGCGCCGCTTCAGTTTTGTCGGTTTGCAATGAAATTCATAATCTTTCCACACTGTTCTACTATCCTGCGAAATTCGAGAAAAGTCGCATGTAGATGCTCGCATCAGCGTAGTGGAGCGCGTAGAAGCGACCAGGGAAGGAACCGGGGGGTTGCAACCGAGTGGTTGTTGAAACAAGCCTGCCGTACCACAGTGCTGTCATCCGTGCCTTGCACAATGAGTTCGTATCGTTTCTGGGCAACAGAAAATACAGCGAATCTTGGTCTTGAATGAGGGTAAGCAGGCGGCTTCGTTGTCGTGTACCTGGCTAAGAGACTCAAGAAGTGTACGGAGGCTGAGTTTTTGTTCTAATGGCGTGAACCATTGCGCTGCGAACTTGAGATGATGGAAGCTGTTTGATTTTGAAGGAACAAGGAAACTTACCCTGTGGACAGTGCCTAAGGCCCCGTACGTGTTAACAATATGGAAAGGATCGTAGTTGACGTTCGAAACCTACACAATCGTCACGCACACTACCGCTTGGATCGTGGCCGCCCCCCTCAAATCCGTTTGCTGCAGCGGGTAGAAGCAGGTTCGAGAGGCCGTGGACGATCCTCAGCATTAGCACGTGTCTACTGGAACGTACCTGATGAGGGGAGAGAAGGTTTGCGACCACTGGAACAGACAGAACGATGAGGAGGACTAGCAAGAGCACCTCAACGTGGAGTTTCGTGACTAGCGCTGCGTTCTTTAAAGTGGAATACGAAAAGATCACCAGCACTGCAACGACGCAAGATGTGAGCCAGACGCTCCAGACCTCTGGGCCGTATGCGAAGAGATTGTTGAAGCTCATAAAGACGGCAAACGACAGAACAAGCTCCGTAAAGATGTAGGATGCCTTGGTTTGGGCAACAAATGCAGAAAAGGACGCTTGGAGGAGCACTAAAAAGAACTGGCTAATGACCTCCCAGACCGCGTATGTCTCGAACTCCGATAGACGCCAGGCGCAAGTGATGATGGCTCCCGCAATAACTATTTCAGTAACCACCTTCCACCATCGCTTGGAAATATGCCGACGCATGGCATCGACGGTCCCCTTGGGCAATTTGCTCCGCTTGACGAGTGCGACAAAGTCGGGCCAGTACCAACAACAGCAAGACCGTTCTTTCTTTTCGCTCTCCAAGCTAACCTGCTCCTTTTCCCCTACGCATTCGCACCAGACAGCACCCCGTCATGCGTATCTCTTTCCTGCTTAAGCTACGAAGAAGAGTTAGGACGTGGCATCTCGTGTAAGCGAGCAAACACAGGCTTGGCCGTGTTTTTTGTCACACAAAAAAGTGTTGTGCCTTCTGGATCTCACGTGCGTCAGGCCCCAATAGAGCTTGATCCTCTGAGTCGTCAAGAGTCTCGCGCGATTTCAGACGAGCATCAAGGGGCCACCCCTGCTTTAATGGGCAAGACCACGTTCCTGCAGGCCCCTTTGTGACTTCTTTCATTCTCTCCAAAGTCTTTACAGAGAAGAGGCCAGAGAGAAAGCGGTCGTCTAGGCACATGATTGCGGGGACGATGGTGAGGAGGCTTGCAAAGGAGGCGTTCTCAGACAGCGCAACCAAAAGCTGGTACACTATCAAAGACACCCCTCCGATCAGGCGGCAAGAGCGTCGGGGAATAAGAATCAGGAAAGGTGCTACGCAGGTCATCAGGAAACACAACACGGCCTCGGTTACATGCATCCAACGCGGCTGGTTGTGCAAGTACCACGCGAGAGGCGTAGGTAGAGGCTGGGTTTCAAAGTGGTAGTCTAGCGCCGAAAGATCTCGCCAAGCTCTGTCGTGCCTCAGCTTATCCAGACCGGCCCCTAGCATTATGCGCATTAGCAGCCAGCGGCTGCCCCACACGCAAACTTTGGGGGTTGGCCAGCTTAGAGGCAGCCGCGAGGAACTCCAAAAAGGACAGAGCCAAATCGCTAGGAATCCAGTTTCCAAGAGCTGCGACTCCCACCCTAAGAAGTACCACTCCTGACCGACGCTCACAAGGCTAAGGTGGAAAAGCCACAACATTAGCATCCAGCCCGCGTTGGCTGCTCCACACATGAAGATGCCCGTCGCAACCGCCATCCCTGAAGAGCTCCACAAAAGCAAGGCCAAAGGCCGTAAAATGAGAGGCACCCAGAAAAGGTCTGAAGCTGGCAATGTGCTGCTGACTCACAGAACTGCGGAGGACGACACAGCAACCTGCTGACTAAGCCGATAAAAAAGACGCTAACGAACACACACTACGCTTTAGAGCGCAGGTTACGCCACCGAGTGCAGAAAGGCATGAGATGAGACACATATACATATCTATATGTATATGGGTATTTGTTTCTAGAGAGAAGTACGACAGCTCGAACAAATCGGTCTGCACCCCGAAGGCATATGACATCGACAGAGCGTGCGTGGCTAACTCACCGAAAATGGAGATGGCTGACAGCCAAAAATCGGTGGGGGGCAAAAACAGAAAGAATGAGGGGAGTGCCTTAACGCGCTCCCAGCCCCGAAGATTCGTAAAGCCAGCCTTCATTGAGGCCACAAAATCTGCAGCTGGAGATATTCCTTCGGACCCGATAAGGCCTTTGTTCTGCAGCGCAGACAAACACCCGCGGTAGAAGTGCCAGGGGACGTCCTGAGGGGCTTTTGCGCGTAACATGTTGAGCACTGTGCCTCCTCATTTGTTGCATGCAAACTGCGTAGGCTGTATTTTCAGCAGGCAGCACAGGTATTCCGATAGCGGATGCTCGCATGTACTTTTGCTCCATGTGGAACTGCTTGCTGGAGCTTTTCAGATATCAATGCGTGTCCATCTACCAAGCCTAGAAGTGCTGTGGCTTGTACGTTCGAGGCAATCTAGGGATGAGTGTGTCTTGCCTGATTAAAAGCGGTGAGGAAGGCAAAGAAGTAAACCAGGGAAAGAAGCCGTAGGAAGAGCTGTGGCGCACAGAGATATAACACGAGTCCACACAGCTCAGCGAGGGCACTTCAAAGTTCCCCATCCATCTTTCAGCGGGATATCCTTTATCATTTAGAAAATGGGGTTGCTAGAGACCCCTAACGCACTCCCTAATCAACTGCAACACAGGTCCAAGACGCACTATCCGAGAGAGCCAGAAGGTTTGCTTCATCTTTCTCAAGGTGTCCTTCCCCAGCGGGATGCAGCGAGCTTCTCTCCAGGTCCACGATGGATTGACTCTGCTTAGGAACTGCTGACAGCGCAGTTCGCACCCCTCATAGTTCACCCCGCATTTTTGACACAGCCCTGATAGCATCTTGCGTCCAAAGCAGTTCTCTCGGCTATTCTTTGCGTGGCGTTGCTTGAAGGCCGCCTCGGGCAGATCTACGACAGCTTCCATGGCACCTCCATGAGGTGGGGAGGAGGGAGAAAAAGCCGTTTCTCCGGCATCTTCCGTCTTGCTGCTGTGCATCATCACCTACCGGCCGCTTCAATCAGCCGTTGGCTCCCCCGTCTGCTGCCCTCGCAATGAGGCCCCCCGGCTGCAGCGCCTTATTAGGCCTCCTCGTTGACGCCTTTCTTCCTTTGGTCCGGCTGCTACTTGGTTCTCGAGTTTCCCTGTGTCTCTACGGCCCTTGCCGAGCAACAGCCCGCGATATATGCCCACTGGCCGCAAGAGCTTACAGCGGGCGACTATGCATCACAGACAAACTGTTGCATGAAGCAAAGCCTTCGAATAACTTCTAAAAGGATTGCAGCGCAGTGCCCTCCGTAAATGGCTCAGACCAATGGAGCCCCTCCGCACCAGCGGTCGGTGCCTCATAACCGGCTACGGCACAGGGCGAGGGGTTAATATGCCGGTTAATACAACTCTCTGAGTGTCATTGGTTCTAAAAATGCATTTAAAAGCTTGTATGAGCAAAGGGATGAAAGAGAACCACAAAGCTTTCGCTATATTCTTGCGGTAACATTTGGTCTTTCCCGTGGCCCTGTCTATCGGGCCTTCCACACCTTTGAGCAATCGAGCGGGTAATTCCCACCCCAATACGGAAATCTTTACACAAGTAAAAAATTCAAATAAGATCCTTAATTTGAACCTGTGTTTTTCGAGTCGAGGGGATTTCGGCCACTTCTTTCAGAATCCTTCACCAACGGTGGCCCTGCCGGCTGTCTCACTGAGGAGCGGTATCTGATATTCCGATCTGAGCCATTTGGCTACAATACGCTAGAACGGCCCCTACTTGGCAAGCAGTAATTAGATGATTCTAGTGGTAGACATCCTACCGCTGTTTAGTTTCGCGCAGACGTAGGAGGAAGCAGGTTCCCACGCCACGTAAAATCTCAGAGGTTCATGAAAAAACAACCGTCATTTCATCTATTGAGCAAGCAAAACCATCCCGATGAGCTTTACTAATGCACAATACACAAGCCATACCGGGAGACCCTCCCCTGCTATTTTCATGCAAATCAATAGGACTTCTGCGTTCTGTCTAACGCTGAACGACCAAACCACCCTCGGGTTGACTAATTTCCAAACAACTCTCAAAGACTTCTGTGCACTAATCGAAACGCTGAATCTATAGCAGTAGCCCCTTTCTGTTCTGCTCTTGCCCCCGACCAAAACTGCTCCCATGAGCAGTCTCAAAACACAGGAGGAGTGTTGGTGGAAAAGCTACACGCTTAAGCAATTTGAACTACACTAGCTATCGTTAAGCAATAACTTGAGTAGTTCGTTTGGCGGGTCCTAGGTTTTGCTTGCTGCAAAGCTTTTTTTGCTGAGTATGCACCTGCAGAGAGTGTTTGGAATGCATGAGGGGTGCAGGTACGCGCACCCAAAGTGCCCCTATCATCTCATGTGGAGAACTTTAGGGACGCAGGCGCAGAAACAGAAAGCTCTTTAAAGTACACTAATCAGCGTCTCAATATATTTGTTTACGGGCCAGGAGTGAAGTGTCTCCTCCCCATGGAGGCCTTAGACGAAAAGCTTTCTAAGGAGTCATCCATTTCAAACTCTAGGAAGCAAGCAAGAGCACCCACGTGGAAGTGGAAGCAATCGGCACGCTTTTGCAATGCAGCACTGTGCGGGTTGAATTGCTTTTGTGTGTCATCTGCTACTGACTTCGGTGCCTTACAAGTAGCCCTCGTAGGTTGTCTCTCTTTGCCCCTTGTGTCTGATGATGCCCCTCTACTTCACCAGTTACTTACAGGCGACTGCAGAACAGGCCCATAGGAGAGACTTAAGAAATATGCTGCTTACAAATTCAAGCGGCTGGAAAACGTGGAACAGCAAAACAAAGGCCAGCTCAGGGACGGCAGCATACAGATTCCCCTGTGTAGGTGAGCCTTCTGAAATATGAATGCGCTGGACTGTCTGCGCTAAAGTGCTTAATCAGACCAAGCGCCAGGCGATTTTGGTAAAGCGGCTTGCATAGCGTTACGCGCGTGAAGGGCAGCCGCATCACGTCCTTTGAAGGCTGTACTCTTAGTGTGCAATTGCAGCCTACCCAAGACAGCCAGGGGAGGACGAGGCTCAACGGAGTAGACAGGCGCAGTCCTGCTGCTGCTTACTCAACTCTCGCTTTTACGAAAGCACCTCTAAGCAAAGGAACCCTGCTCTTCCCCCCCTGCCCTCCCAGCCCCTTTTTCCCTCTGCGTGTAGCTACAACCTTTGCTCGCCACGGAGGAACTATCGTTCTGGTGCCTCAAGGAACTCCGAAAGCGGAGAGCTGTAGAACGCTGATTGCGAAACGACAGAGGCTACTATTGACCAAAGTCGGGCTTCTCCAGCAGCAGCAAGACGAGAGTGCGTTCTCCTCCCTATCAGCTTGATCGCTTTCGCTTACTGCTGCTCCCCCCACCCCCCCCCGCAGGCAAACCCGACGAGGCAGTCGAATCCTTTCAGTTGGGATATTTCCCACTACCCAAAGTTTCACGCCCTTGCCCTTGAAGCGACCCTCTGGCTCACGCTCACTCGCCTGCCCAGCTAGCTCTTCTATCTACAAGCTTTGACGCTCACTAAGCTGCTCTGCAGCACGAACAAACGATGCAAGACCGCGAATTGCAGTTCGGCCTGTAAAGTCAGTTCGGAACTGTAGTGACAGGCGAGAATTGTCTGGACACCTGATGCTTGCTAAAGTCACGGAATCCCACAGCTGCAAAGCCAGGTGCTGCAGCCCGCTCACACACACCGCCTTGCCCAGTCCCATGGAGGCATGCAACAGACACCCACCGCGAAAACAAACCACCCACCTGTGCGCTTTGGACGCTGGATGTCTCTGCCTGATATCTCAGCTGCTGTTTCGTGTGCTGTCGTCGGGTAGGCAGGCGTGCAGTTCTAACGCAGCGAGCAGAGCTACCCACAGCGAGACACTGCCTATAGGGGAACGCCTCAGAAGCCCCCAAAAGGCGTCGCGCATGCATGCAAGCATGCACGCAAGCATGCATGCAGAGGAACGCTCTCACACGTCAGTACGTGCCCCCACGGCCTGAAGAGGTTCTCAAAAGGTGTCCAAAGACTCTACAAAGTGCGGATGCTCAGAGCTCTCCGCGCACCGGTAGGAACGTGAAGGACAGGAGTGCTTCTAAGGCCAAACACAGGCACGAAGTTCATGCCTCAAACATCGTCAAAACTCCCGAGACTATGCGCGTCTTCAAGTCCTTACAGAGGCTTCCTCGCCTCCCCTATTATAGCCCAGTTGCGGATGCAGCCCGCGCCAAAAACACGTAAGCAGATCTGTTGTGAGCGCCTTCCGACTGTCAGGACCCTCTTGCAGACACCGGAGATAGCCGTAGTCACTACCTCCGGAGAGCTGTCATGTGGTGGGCAGCAGCCTTATGAGCGTCTGACACGCGAACGTAGCGGGCAAAAAAAAGGAAAGCAGACGGCATCAGAAAGAACTGTGCGCCGCTAAGAGGCCTGAAGCCTTCAAAGCTCCACGAGACTCTGCGCTATGGCAGCCTGCAGTACCGCCTCCTGCAGCACCAAATAGGCAACAGACAGCGACACATAAAGATCGATGCATGCGTCGGTGAAACCATGAAATGCAATAAAGGCACGCATGCACATACACACACATACACACAAACATACATCTACACATACATACACATATACACACACATACACATACATACACACATACACATACATACACACATACATACACACACATACACATACACACATACATCTACACATACAAACACACATAAACAAACAAACATAGACCTACACCTACACATACATACACACAAACATACATCTACACATACATACACATATACACACACATACACATACATACACACACATACATACACATACAAACATACACCTACACCTACACATACATACATACATACATCTACACATACAAACACACATACACAAACAAACATAGACCTACACCTACACATACATACACACATACATCTACACATACAAACACACATACACACAAACAAACATACACCTACACCTACACATAAACACATACAAATACACGCATACACACATTCATACACCTACACACCTACACATAAACACATACACATACACACAAAGCGGAGTTGCGGCCATAGAGAGTAAGTACATCTGGAGAAAAGGCTGAGTGTGACGCGTCCTACATCTGCATCCACTTGAATCCCTGCTGCCGCTGCTGCAGCTGCGACATCAGGGGCGGGATGCCTCGGGGGAGGTATTTCCACCACGTCTGGACTTGAGGATCGCGGTGAAACTGTGGTTGGAGCAAGAGGGCCCCCCCCTGTTCCTGCACCTGTAGACGGGGGCGCCTCCTCGTCTAGCTGCAAGCAATGCGTTGGACACAGCACAGAGAAAGCCGAAATCGAAGGGCTGAATTTCGCAGCAGATGAGGATGCGAGCACCGAAGAAGCAGTACTACGAATCGAGTAGACAGCGCCGCGCAGAAGCCCTCCCCCCTGCATGCCAGCGCCGCTTTTTGGCCTCCCTGCTGCTCTGCGCAGAAACTGTTGAATACACATCTCCCTCTGTCTAGCCCTCTCCCGCATGCGGCGGTGTTTTCGCCTGCCCGTTTCTTTGCATCTGCGTCCTTGCGCGAGAGGCACACTCTCAGCCTCCAAAACTTACCCCCAAAGGATTGGGATCCACTGGGATCGAGTTACTCCTACGATGAATGCTCCCGATATCCCCCCCGTCAGACCTGAGTGTAGGCAGCTCCCTCCTCAGCCTCTGCGCCCTCCTGTTCTCCTCTTGTTGCAGCCGCCTCGCCAGTTCGTCGTCAGTCAGCGCTTCCGTTGAAGAAGCACTGACAAGTCCACCCCCAAAGGAGGAGACTCCCCCCTGAAGGAGACCTCGCGCCGCAGCTGCAGCAGCGCGCATGCCCCCTGCGATGTTAAACCCTTCCTCTGCGAGGGGAGACGAAGGCTCCCCCAAAGTCTCCCCCCACTGAGACGGAGGTGCCCAGGGTGCTGCCTCGGAAGCACCCAAAAGACATTCCTGGTAAGTGGCATCTGGCTGTCGGACTTGCTCTAAGGCGTCAAACTCAGCCTGGAGACGCCGCGCAGCTGCCTCGTTGAGCGCTTCCTCATCTGTTGATTGAGGGGCAGCACCCTCCCCAGGAGGCACCGACGCCAGCGCTACGGGGGGACTGCTGGAAACGACAGGGGAAAGGGGCGAGGCAGCCGATGCTGCTCCTCTCGAATGCTGGGGTGCCTGCGCCTTGGGAAACTGACTGGACTGCGGTGAAGGCGACGCTGCAGGGGCAGACACAGGGGCCCTTTCCCCACTTGCTTGCTCATTCGCGGTACATGCCGCTTTGCCCCCTGCACCACCCGCTGCGACTGCGGCTACTGCTGCTGCTGCTGCTGCTGCTGCTGCCCCTTCCCTTTCGGCTGCTTCTGCCGCACGGCGCTGCTCCCAAGCAATGCGATGCCTGTTTCTATAGCTCTCATCCATCTTGCAGCAACTGGAGGTACGCCTTGAGCTGCAAAGCGTCGGCTCTGGCTCTGAGTCCACCACCCCTCAGCCTCAAGGCGCTGCACAAGCCAAAGAAGCCGCCTGCTGTACCAACAGCTGCTGGAGCTGCCGCCACTGCGATTCGTGCGGCGTCAACTGCAACTCGAACAGCTGTCGTTTAGGCAGCTCGTGCAGCCGCTCTTGCGCGTATTGTCTTCCGTCGTTCGTCCTCTCGCTGCCGCTCCGGTAGCTGCCGGCCGCTGCAGCAGCGGCAGCCTGCGCAGGGGGGAGACAGGCAGACGGCGCTGCCTTTTGCAGAACAAACTGGGCCCTACTTTCGAGCTTTCAATGCGAAGAAAAGCGAAAGGCTGTTAATCTGCTGATGCCACCATCATCAGAGGCGCCTGAAGCCCTGAAGGGGCCCCCCTCCTGCCTGCAGCGCCACACGATGGCGGCTGCTGCCAGAGGGGCCCTCGCATTTTGCTCGTGTGCTGCTCTTTCTTCTGGATAATAGCTGTCATCCCTGGCCGCGAGCTCAAAAGAATTTGTTGGTAGCTGTCGTGCGCGCGGGGGTTGCCTCTCGTGCCGGTAGGGGGGCAGACACGCAGACGTGAACGGCCAGCAAAACGTCACGTAGAACAGCGGCTATCCCCCGCCATGCCTCCAAGGCATTTAAAAATGGTGTTTTAACCGCAACTCCAACGAGGCCTTCCACCTTTGGCCTAAGGCCGCATAGAGTTTTGTGGATGCATCGGCCATAGACGAACGCGCAAGGTGGGGTGCAGCTAGGTGTCCAGTTCCTCAGAGCCACTTACAGGCTCAGATTGCTCACTACTCATTGCTCACAACTCATTGCTCACAACTCATTGCTCACAACTCACTGCTCACACGAAGGTCCCTCGCACGGGGCTTGCAGCGTAGCGGAAGCAGCTAAAAAAAATTAAGGCTATAGGGCACTGATTGGATGCTGCATGTACAGCGATAAATCACCAGGGCCCTCGCATATATATGTATGCCGCTCAAGCGCTGACTGCCTTGCAGCGGCGGGGGGAATTTTATTGCCGGTAGATGACTGCATGGACGCTCAAATGCCACTCGCCTTTGGAGGCAAGCCACCGTGGCGGTGGCCTTTGGGCCCAAACATGGTGGATCAAAAGGCCACTGCTAACTCTAAAATTGTACCTGGATCATCTGATTGTGGGGATGCCGGGGGTCCACGTGCTACGCTGGCTGTTTATGGGCCGGCTTAATACCCTGCTTTGGCAAGTGTTCTTTGTTACGTCTGTGCTGCTCCAATCAGGGGCACCCTAGGGAGACACTTAGGCCGACTCCAATGCAAAACTTCCTGCAAAGCTGTTGAGTGTCTGCAAAGGAAAGCTGTCCCCCCTCCATGCCCGCCTTCCTTGTGTAAAGCTCCAATTAGCCAATAGTTTCCAAGTCACAGCTACGTAGAACTGCAGTGCAGTAGGAAGTGCTGAAGCGTAACTGGGCTCGCTACAAGGAGCTCAGACGCAGATGGTTCATATGCTCGCTTGTCGTATTTGCTGCAAAGGACAGCCCGATCGATCAAGAGGAAGCACGCAGGGTTGTGTGTATTCGTCCTCGCGCCAGATGCTACCTGCAACTAGCTGAGAAGACTCGAAAGGCTTCCAGAGTGCAAGGACGCGAATCCATCCCAAATGCGTCTGTAGTCCTCTTGCAGGACCGTAGGACCGCGAGCAGGGAAAGAGTAAGTTTTATCGAAAACACGCAAAACCAACTTCCTATGAAGTCTGCATCGAATCTAAAGTCATGTGTCTCCCTACGGAGATCTTAGATGGGACTTTACACTGAGCGAGAATGATCTGAGCTGCCGTCCTTTTCAACTAGAAATGAAGCCGAGAAGAACAAATTGACTCCCTCAGCCGGAGCCTCTTCAAACCCTGAACGGGAAGCCCAGTTACTGGCTTTTGCCTTTTCCGCGGCTTTAAGATTTAGCAGCAACTGCGCAGACTCTCCTCCTGCACAAAGACCATTGGATTTCTCTCTCGCTTTGTGTGTATTCCTTCTCCAGTCTTTGTGCAAACGACGGGAGGGGCATAACTGAAGAGCAACAATATTCTCCAGTGGGCAGGCCCATTTGGTGATACACACACATCCCCTCCCTTACTATGAAGCATCTTAGCAACTCACGTTAAACGAGTTCGCACAATTCCAGGCCGTATGTATGCTGAGTATTGGATGATCTGTAGACAGACCTCCCTTTGAGTACGAACTGGGCAGCAATAACTGCAACAAATGCCGAGCCGGCCTTCAAAATGCCCGTATGACATCCGTTGTGCCGACCAATATCAGGATGTTTTCCAACCTACACTTCACTACTACCCAAAATCACGCCTACCAAAATCGTAGCACTGAACAACTGGCGCTAAAAACCTCAAATGTCAAACACTGACGATCCGAAAGTTCAAGAGTGTTGCAAAAGAGAAAGCCAAATGTAACAACGGCGCACGCAGGCCCCTGTCCGTCGAGGCAAGAGGGAGGCGGCCTCGTGGATAGACGAGAGGGCGTCGGGAAGAGCAGTGTGAGCTTGTGTGAAAAGACCACAACTTCTTTGGCAAACGTACAGAGCAGCTGGTGAGTCCAAGAGTTACTGTATCGACACCTCTCACCGCAGCACCTTTTCTCCCTCCAATATCTGCTTCAGGTCGCCTAGCCGAGCCTCTCCCCGCAGTAAGGGACGCGAGTAGCTAAACCTTTTGCTCCCACTTTATGCTTCCCCTTTCACCCCCCAAAAAAACATCCCTCTCTTCCCGTGCAGCCTGTCTGTCATGCGCCTCACTGCCTTTGGCTCTCCGCGCCGGTGATATCGCCAAATGCGATTTGTGCGTTCCTGATCCACCTGATAGTGCCTAGTACCTGCTGAGCGAGTCTTTCTTCTCTTTCTTTCTCGGAGCTGACAACAAAACGACGTTCATTCATATGCGCACAGGCCTTGATGTGTTGCTGCTGGAGGACTGCAACGGCTTCCGCAGCACGTGTGTAGTGATTATCTACGTCTTCTTTGAACTTTGCAAAGAACTCTGCCTTTCGATCTCGGTCTAGCAGTTCCTCAGATGTCTTGAGGCGCCTATGCGCCAGCGCCAAGGAGGAGCTGTTCTTTAAGAAAGACGCCATTAGGCGAGTTCGCGCCTCAGAGGTCCTCTCGGTATCATCTGCTGCTCTACCACCATCGCCGATGGGAGTATCCCCAAACGAAGAAATCATGGTAGTAACCTCCTTTGTGGCTTCCAACACGGCTGACCTCGCGAATATCTCGTCCATGGTGACCCCCCGAGGGCTTCCCAAATTTCAGCGCGCCAATCCTCAAAGGCTTGGTGGATTGAATGTATCGCGCTATCGGCATCTTCTACCGCCACCTTCAGTCCTTTCTTGGCGAGAGACTCCTTTGTACGTACCTGCAACAGTGAGGCCTGCACGTTCTTAAGGTCTTCTTCTACCCGCTGCTTGCGTCGAAGCATTTCCGCAGCGGCTCCCAGAAGCGCCAGCTCCCACTTTTTCTCTCTGTCAGAGGCAGTGCCCTCAAGAATGGCAGCCGCTTTGGTGTCTGAAACGTCCACGCTGACGCCGATGCTGTACGCAGCCCGCTCATACCACTCTGAGAAATCGTCACTGCCCTCCTTTCCTGCTCCATACTCGACGCCTTCAGGTTGCGAGCCCCTCTGCGCCTCTTCGCAGTCCCTCAAAATGCCTTGACTACGCGTTCATCATCATTGCTGGTGCTACCTTGCTGCAGTTTTAGCACCTGTTGCTCCGACTGCCCCACTGTGCACGTGTCCTCAGTGCCGGGGAGGGCTCGAGAGACTTGGGGAGTCTTCGACACTGCCTGGCCGTCAACAAGTGGCGCTTCAAGCACTCTCGCGTTTCCGCTGATGGTCGACAGTGCAGCGGCGTCGGATGGAAGAGCATCTACGATGCGTTCAATCTCGCGCTCAGTGCCTTGCATCTCGTTCTTCCGAGCATCGATGTCCTTCTGGAGATCGAGATGCTGCCTGAACAGCTGAGATTCTTTTTGCAGACGGCCCAGCAGTTTTCCCGTCAAGATCCGGTGAAGAACACGGTGCAGCTCGAGACTCCTCTGCTTTTCGTCCTCTTGGGTGGCGCCTCGAGTTACTAGGCACACGGCGACGAATAGAGCACCCCACAGAAGCATCTGCTCGGAGAAGAGCGATTGCACGATGCCGCCATGCTCCCCCTGACGGCGGAACGCGAGGATGGGAGGCACTGCGGGGTGCTCTCCAGGATAGAGGGGCCATAAACAGACTCCTCGCTGGACATGTCGGCTGCAGACCTCGTAGGTTCGTGTCTAGGCAGTTGCTTTTGCGGCAAGCCGCTGCTCGTTGAGGCCTCCTTGCCTATGATGAACGAGGAAGCGAGAGATCCTCGCTCCTGGGGTAGCTGCACGGAAGGCTTGGCAACCCCGAAGACTACTGCCGCTGCTCATGACGGCGCAAGCAGCTCGTGCAGAAAAGAGAATGCCACTGCGGACAGGCAACAAGCGCCAAAAAACCACAGCAAGCCGGGAGGCATCCCCCTAAGGCCGCCCTCCTCTCACACTCAGGTAGGCAGGCAGAGTCAGCTCCCCGAGGATCGACAGATCGGGGCAACAGGCAGCACGACGTGCGCAAAAAACAGCGGTCCGGAGAGCGTGGAGAAGGAGAAGGGAGAGCAAGAAGAAGAATAAACTCTTAGAAGGCTAGAGCGCACCTTAAAAATGCGGCAAAAGGGCTACAAATCACGAATCGACACTGTCTGGGCAGCCTCGTAACAAGGACGCCATGCGACCCTCTCCAGGACGCTGGGGAGCGCTTTGCGAAGAAATAATCGCAGACGCAGCATGAAACCTTTTCGCTATTGCAAGGGAATCAAAGCGAAGAAGATGAGAAAGCGCCGCCTAGCGTCCATACCTAGGGATTATGTGCTCGCTGGCCTCCAAGGGGGTCCTGATGAGCAGAAGACAGAAATGGGGAAGAAGAGGGGTCGGTAGGAAGTTTTCCGAGAAAAGATTTGAGCCCTTCTTAGTGCTGACGACTGTGAAACCCCTCTAAAATCGAGCGCATCGTACAGACGTTCACTTTTTGGAAAATAAGAAGCTTCGCACATAAAACGGAGCCCATGGGCAAAGGCTCCTCCAGCCTCGGTGCGTTTGAGGGCTTTGCTAGCTTCCACCCTTTCTTTGCCGTCCGTGCATCTTTCCCAGCCATTTCCACCCTTTCTTGCGGAGGCCCTATCTTTCCTCTTTATTAATGCCCTTCTTTCTGGCCTTGCCCGTCTCGACTGCCGCCGCAATCTGTTTTGATAACGCCAGTTCGCCATGTTGCCATGACTTCACGCAGCGCGGGATGCTTTCCCTCAATCCCCATGCACAGTCCTGGCATTCGCGGCTTGGCGGTGGCTCTTTGGGGCCTTTTGAATGGCAGAACGCTTGCACCTGCTGCTGCCCTCCTTGTGGTGGGGTTCTCGGAGACGCTCGCAGCTGCAACGGCGAACGTCGAGGGCAGTCGAGTTGCACAGGAGGGCAGCCGTAGCACTCAACAGGGAGAACACGCCAGCCACACGAGCGCTCCCCCTTCGCGAGAAGGGGGGGAAATCCCCCTCGGTGGAGCTATTTTGGAACCTGCGAGCAGCGTCGGTGTCGCTTGCAGCGATGGCAACGATGACGAGGAAGAAGAAGGCGACGACGATGAGGAAGGAAAGTGGAGGGCTCGATGGGCAGATGAGGAAAGAAAGTGGAGGGTTCGATGGGCAGATGAGGAGGGGAAGCCTCTTTATGAAATATTTGATTCGAATACCAAGCCAGAATCGAACACCGCGCTGCAGAGCTCCAAGGGGCCCTCACGCGGCATCTTGGTAAGACCCTCTCCAGAGCCGCAGTCTATCGACTGGCAAGAGCCATTCAAGATATGGGATTTCGACGAAAATCCGTGGACGCCCACGGAGGATATGCTGGAAGGCTCCGTGTCGACTTTGGATGCAATTCAGGAAGCCGTCTTGCCGAAGGTCGCATTCGGGCTGGCGCTGCTGGTGCTGCTGCTCGTTGCCTTAATAGGCCCCTTAACGGCCTCCAAGAATGCCAAGATAGCCGCTAGATGACGGGAAGTGGCAGATATACAGCGGAGAACGCAGTTGCCGGAGGAGCGGATGCAGCAGCTGCGCAGCGATATCGCTTCTTTGACGGCGGAGAAGGATTTTTAAAGTGTGTACGTGCTGTCGCGTAAGGAGTGCCTTGAGGCTCTTGAAAGCGTGAAAAAAAACAGCGCTCGGAGGCGAAAGTACTTCAGAGAGCTCTTCTTCCATGCTCACTCACCTTGATCCGGATCGGGGTCTCTTGAACGACCCCACGGAGATGCTCATTCGGATGGTGCGAGAGAGCATCGAGAACCTTCAGTATTTTCCGAGTAACATTCATGGATTGATCAAATTACTTGAAGCGCAGCAGGAGGCCTTCGAAAGGTGGCACGCCGAGAAGGTCTTTTCTCAGAGGGATGCACATAGTGGCGAGCCGGTGTGGATCCACGAGGGACGTAGGGAATCCGCCGAGGATTCGCGACTGTTCTTGCGGGCTGTGGAGAAGGTTCAATCGGCGATCGATAAACTTCCGCAGGGAGGCACCTTAGACCTTGTATTGGAGAAGGCACGCCACCTTTTCGTGTATGGATTGCTAGTGCAACACAAGCAGGAGCTGCACCTGGACGCTGCAAGGAATCAAACGATCGTGGATCGCATCTCGAGAAACAACGAGCTGGTGGCTCCCCTCCTGGCCATGCATAGGCAAGAAATTCAGGAGAGCATTCGCAACTACCTTGAGGCAATGCGAGAAGCCCAGTCTCTGGAAATAGACTCTGCCGTAGCATCGCCAGAAGTGCTGGAAAACTTCGAAAGCTTCCTGACAACCATCAGCTTGGAAAAGCTTAATGCTCTAGCAGAGGCCTTGCACCATCCCACACACAGCGCGAATCCCATGCGGCTGGTGGTATCTATCACTTCGCAGTTGAATGCCATCGGGGCAGTTTTGCCCAAACTGGCTACGCCGGAGGCTTCTCTACAGTCTCGATTTTCTGAGATGCAGGCTTCAAATCTTCCAGAGCTTCTGGTGCTGGCTAGCACATTAGGACACGCGTTCAGTCGTATCAGCTCCGAGAGAGACAAGTTGGTGCAAGTGCTCGTTGCAGCGGCGGAGGAGTTTGCACTCGCTACGCGGGAAGCAGCAGTAGAGCAATCGAAGGCACAGAAGTACGAGGACGCAATAACCAACAGACTGGAGGCGATAAGGGCCATGCGCCCTCTCATCGACAAAGCGAGAGAATTAGCGCTCCAGGGCGTGCGGTGAGCCGCCAACGGCTCCCAGAGCAGGCATTTGAGAAGAGATTTCCCTAGTACCGCTGCTAGTGTTCGCCTGTAATGACGGACTTGACAGGTTAAACGGATTTGTCGCTTGGTAGGCGACTGTCGGCGGCAAGAAGACGATCTTCGCATGTAGATCGCAGGCACTGTTTGAATATACATGCAGTATCTATATGTGCAGCTCCTCGCTTTGAGTTCACCGTTCATGACTTGAGCCGAGGCACTGCAAAGAACTAGCCTTTTGCACGATCACTAATTTATTTTCCCTCATGTAGCTAGTATACCGCCAGGTGGAGGCTGGTGCCTAGTCCGTAGTATGGATCATGCAACACATAAAATGGCAAGAGTAGAACGCCAGCTGGGCAGTACGAGAGCGAAATGCTTGTTCTGGGGGGGGGGGGCCGTTGTGTGCCAGGTACGGCAGGCAGGACGCACACATACAAAATTCGGAGAGAGCTATACAACTATACCGTAACATGCACAAGGAACCGAAAGGTCAGAATCTTGGACAGTAGAATATCAGTGCGACGGATCCTGCGGGCTTCACGCTCTGAAGTAGCTTGGGGTGGACGGGGGATGGATCGCCGGTTCACCATGTGGCTAAAGAATACTCCAAGGGCGTACTGCTGTTTATTTACGGCCCCATCACTGCGGTTTTTTAATCGAGGAAACTCCTAATGAACATTTTTCTTGTACCCAGCTGTGATCAACCGGATCCGTTGAACACTTCGCTAGCCGAGGAAGATTATGGTGGACCCACGAAGGAATAATAAAGAAGTTAAAATTCAAGTGTAGGAGCCAACTGAGCAATTCAAGGGGCGGCTCGGGATGAATTCGGCTTTCTTGTGTTTCACGCCACCCGGTTATTTGTTGTTGTTTCGTGCCTGAGGGCCTGGTGCCTCGAAGACTCCAAGCATTACAGCAAAACGTGTATGACAGCACCCAAACCAAGAAAGGGAGACGAAGACATTGGAGCAGGGGATGTGTGACTTTAAAAGTCAATGCTGGTGTGTCCTAGTTTGAACAAAAAATAGTGGGAACGCATAAGCAAGCCTAAAGATCTAGGATTCTTTTCCTTCAGGCTCGTCATGAAGGAAGAGGTGCCTATTGGCATCCTCAGTGCTCTCCGCATAGAAAATGAGCTGCTGTGGGCCAGATATTCGATTTCATGCAAACTATAGCCCTTTTCTATCCCCGCCGCGAGATTGCTTGTTACCTGTAGCTACGACCGGCTTGCGGGATTAGCTCGCGGCCTTTGCGCGCAGATGCTTATGTGAAGCTTACTCATACACCCCGGACAAAATTGAAGCCCATGCAATTCAAGCAGATGCGTATTATATAGTTCATTTTCTATCCTAGCGAGGAACAACAAAACGCGCGTTTCCGCTGCAGTGTATCTAGCGGCAGTGTGCAGCAAATATTTGAATGCATTGGGTCTCCTCGTAAGACTGAACTTGCATTCCTTTGAGACGAGTGGCCCAAGAAGAGTAAAGATACAGCACTTTGTCGTGAGGCTAAAGTTAAGGACGTCGAAGAAGTTCTTGTGCGTGCACCTTAGTTTCTCTGAAAATAGTACTAACGACTGGATGAATACATTTCTAAGGTCCTGTGACAACAAAGCCTTAACCGAAGATAATCTCCCTTTATTTTGACCTTTCCGCTTTCCTTCTGAACCCCTAAGACTTCAAGCGCCTCGTTCCTCGAACACTGCGTACTGTGAGGTCATTTGCCAGTAACCCTACGGCAGAATGCCGCTCCTGATAGTCATGCAAGGATTTTAAAAGTCGATTTAGAAATTTTATTACATTCAAACCTCCCTTGTTCAAACTCGAGCACGGCCTTCACGGCAAAACATGCAATGGCCCGACGTCGCAAGGGGTCCTTCCTTAGGATTCAGTGAAACAACACAGAAACAACTCGCTGCACAGAAATCTCAAGCCGTTCATATTGTAAGCTTTTGCACTGCTATTTCGTCAAGGTGAGCCAAGTGCCTTGCCGAAAGGGGCAGAAGGCTTCTCCAATGCCTAAGGTCACTTTCTCACTACTGACGACGCTAGGCATGTCAGAGTCCAGAACAACACGGGGCCTGAGAGCCTTCTTCTGCCTTTACTACTACTGCTTGCCTACTATTGTCGCTTGTTCTTTTGCAGAAGTTCCTGCACAAATGCCTCAGCCGGAGACTCGTGGGATTGCCCCAATCGCGATCGAGCCGGTGGCAGAGCTACTCCCACAGACAGAAGCTCTGAAGGCTCTCCTTCAGCAGAAACGAGAACAGGTTTTTTTGCACGTTGAGCTTGAAAACACTGGGCCTTTAATCCGCGCGGGGGATGTCCTTTTGGCCGTACACAGCGATTCCTCCCCCTACTGTGTTTTATTTAGGCAGTTTAGCATACCAGAGCCTGCCGCGAAGCTTGCAAGCCGTCGCAGAGGGCACACCACCTAGAAACTGTGCACGATTTTCCGAGCGGGCTCAGCCAGAATGAGATGACGTGATCTGCCTCGAGCACTGGAGGAAGCACGATCGTTGGCTGCCCCTCCGGCGCCAGGCAGTGTGTCTATGTCTCTCTGTCTCCCCACTCGCTCAAGCGTGCCGACGAACGAGTGGTGTGCCTCAGAAAAGCCTTGTCGGTTGCTTGGGTGCTCTGCTTCCTAGGACTGCAGCCATAAGCGCGTGTGAGTTGGATCCTCAGGAACGACTGCAAGAGCAAGAAGAAGGCGAGCGTCTGCAGGACCAACGACTAAGAGCCTTGGAACTCAGGCGGCAGGATGAGTTGCTGCGGAAGAGCAAGATGCAGCGGAAAATGCTGCGGGATGCTCAAGAGCGGCAACGCCGAGAGGAAGAAGGAAGGTCACGACAGGACCCCAGCTTTACGTCTTTTTTGCGCCTTCGAAGGTGTGCAGAAAGCAGGGACGGCGAGATCGCGAGCCACTGCAGATTATCAGGAGGAAAAAACTTCCCTACGCATCTCTCCATGGGGGCTTTGAGCCTTAACGCAATACAGATAAGGATACTCCTAAGGGAGGTCCTCGCTGAAACAAGCGAAATCGAGGAACTCGGTGAGCAAAGGGCGTTCATAGGGCCGTAAAAGCGCGTCTCCCCCGTCGGTCAAGGGGGCTGCTGAAGGGGCAGTCAAGACGCTTGTCTCAGTCTGCACACGAGATGCTGCCGATTAGCATTGGATTACTGCAGCGCAAGGTCCCATAGGCGGCTTATCCGTGAAGACCTCGATGCATGCCTTGGAGGCTGGTTTAATACGGTATGCTCCTTGTCCGTTGTGCAGTGGCTGGTGTGGATCTCAGATCTCGGTCGAGCCAATTTGACAGATGATGACGGTCCTGGGATTTGCAGTGCCTTGCGTTGCTTGAGAAATCTCAAGACGCTCTCTCTTGAGTCAAACCACCTGGGTGCATCTACGGCCATTGCTTTGAGGAAATACTTGGAGGTAACGGCCAGCGCACAAAACTGTAGCCTGGCAACAGCCAATTCTTTTTGAAGGGTTTCACTGCTCTTGGTGCTCCATAGTTGCGAGCCCATGGTGCTGCTGGCACCTGAAGCTGCAAATTGCACGGAGGGTCCATACTCGGGTGTCGCGCGTGGTTCGGGGATAGCCCTTCACGAAGAATGTGGCCTTTGCATGGAGGGAGGACTCTTAGCGCCTTTTCACGAGCTGCGTAGGACTCGTATCAACAGCAGAGACAGAGAGAGAGAGAGACAGAGGCAGACAGACAGAGAGAGAGAGAGAGAGCAGAAGCAGCAGCAGCACCATAGGGTGGTGTTTTCCTGTTTGTCATGCTGACCCACTGTGGCGATGATGCTGCAGGCAAGCTCAACGCTGGAGTCTCTAGACTTGTGCGGGTGCCGTCTAGGAGGTCTTCAGGGCATCGAAGAGCTCTGTAGAGCTCTCAGAAACAATCGAACTCTAAAGCACCTGTCCTTAAGAGACGTGCAAATTGACCAAGTAAACACCAGGCACAGGCGCGCAGTTTAGGCTTATGGCGGCTTCGGGTTTACGGCGTGAGACTTATGGCACTGCTCGTAGTGTCTGGAGCATCACTCACAGATGTAACTTTGCCGCTCACGAAGAAAAGGAGCTACTGCTGCCGCCTCTTTGTTGCCTGCTGCTGCGGCGTGCCCGTGTGTCAAGGCATTCGCTACTTAGGACGCATACTACAGCATGGAATTTCACGATGCTCGATGATGCATTTGAGGTTCATTGCACGCGGCAAAAATTCCTTTATCCCTGTAGGCTGGAGGTTTACTCCTAGTTGAGAGTCTCCGCAACAACAGCACACTGGAGTCTCTTGATATCTGCAGCAACGCCCTAAGTAAGACAAGTGCCCTCAAAGCGGCTCACTCACTAGTCTGCTGAATGAGTCAAACATGGGTGAGCCTGATGCTTAGCTTGCCAAACCTGGTTATTTCCGGGTGTACCAGCCGCTACAGCAGCACAAAAAGCAGGAGGCAACTCACCAGCACCTCTGTGAGCTATTCTCTTTCTCTAAATGAGACGTGATAATTCTCCGGTAAAGCCACGTCACTGCAAATGTCACTGTGCCGCATTATGTGGAAGTTGTGGCCGGTACAGCCCCCGAGCAACACCGGCTCTTGGGAGATATAGTGGGAGCAAATCGTCGGCGTTGGAATGCCATGAGGGACAGGGAGACTATGGAAAGGGCCCTAATGGCTCGCGAGGAAGCCGACACCAAGGCGTTTAATATGGAGCTCGAGGGTTTAAGGTCTGCCACTGCTCCTCAGCTTCCGTTGGTCGGGAACCTTTCCCTCAAGTGCCAGCCAGCCTTCTAGCATTTTTCGTCCTCGCCTGTAAAAGCAACTTACGGCAGGGTCATCTAGAAAGCACGCACATTAGAACCATGTCTTCCAGATATCCGCAGCAGGGGCTGCCCGCACCATCATGAGTAGACACCTTGGAAGCCTGCTTGCACAGCCAACGCCGTGTGTTGCCGCTGCTGCCACCTAACGCCTCTTAGGATGATGTGACCCTCGGCGAACTTTCGGGTTTGTTGAGAGGTGGTCTGTCCGTTAGGTGTTTAGGCGCGAGTGGTGCGCAATGAAAGGGGGGTTAAGATACGAAAAGGACTTGGGATGGTGCTTTGCAGGATGGCCGTCGAGGGAAGCGAGAGCCGCAGCCTTGCCAGAGAAGCCGTAGGCTAATCATGCCACGCTATAACCATCACTAGGGTAGCTAGTCGTTCCTTCACCGATACCATAGCCGAGACGATGGTGGTCTTATTGGGTAGCTGATTGGGGTGAAGCATGTCAGCGTTGGTTTTGGGTGGGTGTCGCTGCACTGCGAGCCTACGCGTTGAGAGGGCATATACATATATATATATACCGCATTTGGCCGCTCCTCCACTAACCTGCGTTCTCATGGGCTAGCCCTCTTCCCCTCACCTCCCTCCCCCACCGTGTGCGTAGCGGGGGCTTTTTTGCTGAATGCATGGGCCGTGTATCACCCACCATCCAGATATTCGGCTTCGCATAGACGGACAGAGGGTCGTCCGGTGTCCCTACACCGTTTTTCTGAACTGCAATATTGCCTTGCCTTCAGGCAATGTTCGCCCAGTGGGAAAGACGACGTCATCAGGAAGCGGAGGAGCACGCAGAAGCTGTTGCTGCGTTGCAGCAGGTCTGCCCCTCTTCCCGTATCGCGGCCTGAGCAGCGTTGCTGCTGCTGCTGCTGCTGCTGCTTGCCCTCTACAATCCATTTACCCACTTGCCTGCTCCTCTTGGTCTGCGCCACCCCTTTCTCCTGCATGCGCCTGGCTGTGCCCTGCCGCTCTGCACCTGCCAACTCCTCCCATCCCTCCACGCCCGACTAAAAAGAACTGTAGCCGAAAACCTACCTACCACCTCTACCCACCACCAAAATTATACCACCATGCAGACCCCGCCTGCACCCGGACACGTATCGCAGTACAGCTGCAAGACAACAAAAGAGGGCGCTGCTGCCAGCTTTTTTGTCGTTCCCGCTGCTGTTTTTTGCGGCCGTTTCTTACGGCATTAGGCGTACGAGGACCGCAAGGCGGCTGCTCAGAAGTCGAAAGCTGGTAAGAGGCAAAAGAAGAAAAAGCGGTTCCCAGCATGACCCCCTCGCCCTAACCGTGGCTCGGCCTTCACTAAGGCATAGATCTATAAAAGGCCTAGGGGACGGCGAATACTTTGCGCGAAGCAGCGGGAGCTCCTGCTGCTGCTAAACTGCACTGTCCTCGCATCTGTCGCAACAACAGCAGCGTGTTGCGACAGGCATTTCTTGTGGGAAGGAATGAAAAAATAGCGTTTCCTTCGGCTCCCCCCTTTTAAGATCTATTGGGGAATTGTTGCCTGCAGATAAGCGTAAAAGCATCTTCTTACAAAAACAATAAACAAAAAACCCCATACAGTTACAAAACACCACTCCTCCCATCAGGGGAGGCAACGCCAGCCCTGAGGTTACAGCCGTTGCTGCTGCAAAGAAGGAGCAAGCAGCAGCAAATCAGGCCGTAGTGTCACTCCCCGAAGCGGATGCAGCAGCAGCTGCTGCTGCTGCATCCTCTTCTTCGCGCTGTTGCTGCTGCTTCTGCTGCTGCTTCTGCTCCTGCTGCCGACGTTCTGCCTGGACTCTCCTAGAAAGGTATTTGCTTAGGTACGAATTTTCACGGCATTCCAGATTGAAGGCGTCGCCAAGCAGCTGAGCTAGCTCCTGCGGGAAAAGGGCAGTGGCCGCATATAGGCGTCGCATTTTACACAGACCTTTCGCCCCCACAAAGGGGCAATACGACATGCAGCATGCGTAACAACACCACATCAAGAAGCAGCACGCCGAACGCAGATCCGCCTGCCTGGCGATAGATGCCAAGAGCATGCAGGTTGCAGGGGAACGAACACGAACGACAGAAAGCCAGGGCAGGCAGTCCCAAGAGATCCCCGCAGCATAACACGAGTTTTTCGCAGCAGCGTAAGGCAGCATGCACACAGAGAAGTCGCGCAAACAACGCGGAAAGCATGCATGCAGGCAAGCAGCAGACCGGCATGAACAGGTGCTCGCAAGAGCCAGCAGAAAAAACAGACAGCAGACGAACGACTAGCCGTAGTCTCATGAAGAGCATGCGCCAGCAGTCGTAGGCAAGCAACATGATGCAGCAGCATGGGGAGGGGCTGAAAGACACGTCGGGCTAAAAAAAATCCGGCTGCAGAAAACTCAATACGCATGTGTTGTCGTACCTTGTCATGAAGACCTTTGTCACCAACAGCCGTCGTGGCACTAACATCTCTGCCAACATAAAGCGGCCGCTCGATGTGGCTGGGGCAACCCAAGTGACGCAGACAAGATTCGATCCGCTTGCTTGTATAGAACCACGCGCCTGGAAAGAGCGAGGGAGAGAAGACAGAAAGTCGGAGTGTATATACACCCCAATACAGGACTAAGGTGCACACTCCATTCGCACCAAGAAACCGCCGAAAAACACGCACTCAATGCAGCAAGTACACACTCCAATACAT
Source organism: Cyclospora cayetanensis (assembly GCF_002999335.1). Lineage (NCBI taxonomy): Eukaryota > Apicomplexa > Conoidasida > Eucoccidiorida > Eimeriidae > Cyclospora > Cyclospora cayetanensis. Next base: position 3,603 of record NW_020312193.1, on the reverse strand, counting down.
CCTCAACACATCCACTCCACCCTTTGCAGCCCGCAATCGCGCCGAACGGCAGAGGAGGAAGCCGCAGGCTCAAGGGCGAGTTCAACGAGGCGCAGAAAGATACACATACACGCACAAACGGAGGCAGGAGCACGATACATCCATGAAAAGAAGCGGCACCCTTTGTGAGGGCTGTGCGCTTTTTTTCTGGCTCCTGCGGTATGGCCTTGTTGAGATCGAAGACGGGCACGACTGCTCAGGCTTTCCAAAACTGCTGCTGATTTCTCGCCAACCAAGGCAAGTGCCCTCACCGTGCTGCCTCCCTACCTATCTCCTCCTGTGTGTATGTATGTGTGTGTGTATGTGTACGTATGTATGCATGTGGATGTGTGTATGTGTACGTACGTATGCATGTGGATGTGTGTATGTGTACGTGTGTGTGTGTCAGCGTGTGTGTGTGTATGTGTGTGTCAACGTATGTCAACGTATTCGTCCTCCTACCCTGATTCATAGGCTCCTCTTGCGCCCAAACAACGGACTTCAGATTCGGATAGATCTGGAGATCCTTGATCGCCAAGTCGAAGGGAAAAGGCGACAGCTGCTCAACGCGGGCGAGAGCAACTTTCCCCCCTGAGCAGTCCGTAAAGAGAGAGCGAAGGCTGCGTGAGCACGAAGCTACCCAAGAAAGCGAGGCAGCGCGCAAGACAGCAAGAAGCAGGCGACAGGAGGGAAGAAAGGGGGTAAAAGGAATATTAGAACGCAGCAGGCCCCATCTAAAAAGCAATTGCGTCGGGGAAAAGTAGCTTCTTGCCTGGATTGTCTGGTCCTGTCTCTTCGCTCCTGAGGCGCTCGCGTTCGGCGTGCAGATCATAGTAAATTTGACCACAGCACAAAATCAAGCGTTCGACGGCTGCTGGATCGGAAATCGACTCGTCCGGGATGTACCTGGCAGCAGTAACAGAAACGGGGGCAAAAGCGACATACATGCATATACATATATAGATGTAGATGTATGTATACATATATATACATGCTCACATCCCCACACCCAGACACATATATATATATATACATAAATATATGTATATGTATATATGGATATATTTATATATATACACACAGAATAAATATACATACAGATACTCACAGCTATACACACAGAATCTATATACATACAGATACTCACACCTGTACACACAGAATACATATACACACAGAATCCATATACACACAGACAATCACACCTATACACACAGAATACATATACATGCAGACACTCACACCTATACTCACAGAATATATTTACACACAGAATCCATATACATACGGACACTCGCACCTATACTCACAGAACATATTTACACACAGAATCCATATACACACAGACAATCACACCTATACACACAGAATACATGTACATGCAGACACTCACACCTATACACACAGAATCCATATACATACAGACACTCACACATATACACAGGGAATCCATATACACACAGACACTCACACCTATACACACAGAATCCATATACACACAGAATCCATATACATGCAGACACTCGCACATATACACACAGACAGTGTGAAACAGCGTGAAAAGGCCGTATATCCGCAAATCCGCAATTTACTGTCCAGTGCGACATTTGAAAAACTCTGCCACGCGAAGCGTAAATAAGGGCAGTCTTGCAAAGCCACATATATCAGGCGCCGAGCAAGACTTTGCGCTGCATGCCGCATGTCGGCGTGTTACCTTCGGAATCTGGTGCCTTCCATGATATCCATGAGCGAGCTCATCGCTTGACGCATGCGAAGCATGCGTTTCGGCGAGAAGACAACCAAAGGTTTTCTGAAGGCGCGATGAACTTGACGTCGGAGCACGTGGAAAGTGTTGGAAGGCACTGTGGGGACTACTACCTGCAGCAGGGGAGAAGAAGCGACACATGCAGACACACACGCACGCGCGCGAAAAATCGGGAAAAAAGGCAGGCGCGCAAACAACCCTGCAGAAGATTGTGTAGCCTGTGACACTGCGGCAAGGCCAGAAAGGAAGAAGGCTTCGAAAGAGGTGATGGTAGAAGGGCAGGAAAGCGCAAACACGCCGTGCGGCGCGGGTTCGCAACTTCAAGAAAGCAAGAAGCACACAGCAGGGATTGAGGCACGATCCGAGACGAGCCTCAGCGCGAGACAGAGAGGAAGCAGAAGCTAGCAAGCAAGCGGGGTCGTCAAGAAGAGAGGTGCTGAGGAGAGCAAATGTCGAAAAAGAATCGCACGCAGCTCGAGACAGCCCCTTCCCGTCTTCCAAGCCGCCAGCACTTGTGTCGATGCAAAACTGCGGCAGAAGCGTGCGAGAACAGCCTCGCTTCAACCTTGCCCTCCCTAATTCTCGTCCCTTCCTTCCCCCTCTCCTTTGTTGTCAAAAGCACACACAAATGTATCTATACACATACATACATCACACACAAGTCGTCGAACCTGAATGTTGTGCTGCTGAATGACGGACGACCGAGAAAGCTCCCAGTTCTCTTCGTGAATTACGTCCTCTCTGTCATCGCAAAGTTGCAGAAAGCGCTCGATGCGTGCAGAGGAATGCTCAGGCCCCTGTCCGTCATAGCCGTGTGGCAGGAGCAGCACAAGGCCTGAGGGTAGGCGCATAGAGAAGGAAGAAAAAACATCCCGTTGCTTTTCGTTTCTGCCAGCCATTCGAGGAAAGGAAAATTGCCGAGACGCAGGAGCAACGCACTCGTCGAAACCTCTAGACGCAGCCGCATGGGCAGGTGGGTTGGGTGGCGTAGTGTTGTGTTTTTTTCATGCATGCATGCATGCATGCATGAAAAGTGTGGTGTACGGTGTGTGCGACGGCGTCTTATGCCAAAAAGCTATTTTGAGGGCTGCGATGATTAGAAAAACACCTATCGCCATCCCTCATCACCCTCCTTCACCCCTATAACATGCGGAAGGCAGGCCTGAGCAGCTCGTTGGAAAAAGCTTTCCGCTTTGCACGTTGCCTCGCGCCCTACCGTTCTGCCGATTCCACTTGACTTCTGCAGAGGCAATAAACTGATCCGTGATAATCTGCGCGCCGTTGCTGAAATCTCCGAACTGCGCCTCCCATATGCTCAGCGTGTCTGGATGCTCCATAGAATAGCCAAACTCAAATCCTAAAGCTGTGCAACGCAGCCGCAAAGAGGAGCGAGAGGCTTTGTTGGCTTGCAGGGGGAGGGTAGTATTTAAGACAGACGGCAGTCACTCAAAAAAGGGTTAAAACACGAAATAGAAGACAGACGACGGTCATTCAAAAAGAGTAAAAACACGTAATCGAAGACAGACGACGCTTATTCAAAAAAGGGTAAAAACACGTAATCGAAGACAGACGGCGCTTATTCAAAAAAGGGTAAAAACACGGAATCGAAGAAAGACGGCAGTCATTCAAAAGAGAGTAAAAACATGAGATATGAGACAGACGGCAGTCATTCAAAAGAGAGTAAAAACATGAGATATGAGACAGACGGCAGTCATTCAAAAGAGAGTAAAAACATGAAATATGAGACAGACGGCAGTCATTCAAAAGAGAGTAAAAACATGAGATATGAGACAGACGGCAGTCATTCAAAAGAGAGTAAA